>NC_058081.1:1099317-1372684 GCF_014858855.1 Bufo gargarizans | reverse complement strand
CACATGACCATATGGCTTTTTCAGTATTTTGCGGTCCGCAAAAAACGGATCCGCAAAAAATACGGATGACGTCCGCTTGCATTCCATTTTTTGCCAGCCCCTGATAGAACAGTACTATCCTTGTCGGTTATGCGGACAATAATAGGACATATTCTATCTTTGAATGGAACGGAAATACGGAATCAGAAGGCATACGGAGTAACCAGTTTTTTTGCGGATCCATTGAAATGAATGGTTCCGTATACGGACCATATACGGAATGCAAAAAAACGAAATGGAAACAGAAAAAAAACCGTTCATGTGAACTAGCCCTTAGGCCTCATGCACACGGCCGTTGTTTTGGTCCGCGTCCAAGCCGCAGTTTTGGCGTCTCAGATGCGGACCCATTCACTTCAATGGGGCAGCAAAAGATGTGGACAGCACTCCGTGTGCTGTCTGCATCCGTTGCTTGTTCCGTGGCCCCGAAAAAAATATATAACATGTCCTATTCTTGCGGAAAAGAATAGGCAGTTATATTAAAGGTTGTCCGTGCCATTCGGCAAATTGCGGAACGCACATGGACATCATCAGTGTTTTGCGGAACCGCGATTTGCGGACTGCAAAACACACAACGGCCCTGTGCATGAGGCCCTATTCTGACAAATCAAAAGAATGGAAAGTGCATCCCAGATGTGAACAAGGCCTAGCGTTCTTCTGTCATTGCTGAATCCCAGGTTGGACTGCGGATGAGCTTACGGTTCGGCTACATGACAAAGCGTACATCTACACAGCGACGTCTTGTCACAGAACAGTCACACTGTTTTTGTAATAATAGTTAATGGTGTCACAATATGACATGCTGCGGCTGTGACGTGACAGTCACAAAAAAACCTGACTTGGATGGACTTTTTTGAAACTGTCACAGCATGTTGCATGTCACATTGTGACACTATTGACTAATATTACCAAAAAAATGTTGCGTGACTTTTCTGCGACGTCTGTCACCGTGTAGCCGGACCCTTAACCCTGTCCATATGTATACTATAAGAATGCCTGGGACGTCTTACTGATGTACCTCCTTCAGTCTGCAGGGGGAAAGGTGCAAAGGGTTAAACACAGGCATGACTAGCTGTCTCTGTGGCTGACCGGTGGTCATGTTGTCTTCGCGGGCTGCATGACCCTGCTGAGCACTATGTGCGTCCATACGTAGAGACTGGGGGCTAGAGAAAACGCATCGGTGCTGCTCTGCTCCGGGAGGCAGGAACGTTAGCCTTGCCTCATCCTCCTCCTCACTGCCTGGTCTTGGCTTGGTCTATGGGCAGAACGCATAGTGGTGGCCCAAAATACCCTCTTTATGTAACACCCTAGCAACAATAAGCATATCCAATTGCTCAAATCCCACTTCTGAAACCAAGTGTTTAAAACATGAATTCAAAGAGAATGAATACACTTACGCAGGCTAAGTGAATAAATATAATTACTAAATGTGATTAAATAAAAGATAACGCAGACAAATCACATACAGAATATTACAAAGTAAATAATCACCACTGGCCTGGGGATTGGGGGCTCTGAGTCGGCCCCAGGGCAAATCAATACTTATATCCTACTGTACCTAAGGAAGTTTTCAATGGAGTGCCAACTAATGTATGTGTGTAAGAAAGTTTATACCTTTTAGCCCCTCCTGCAGTGTGAGGTACGCATGGCTTCCCAGGAATGTGGCCTCAGCACAATGGGGGACGGGTATGATCGAACTATCCCTGACCCACTACGTTGCAAGTAAAACTTTATTGCACAAAATATTAAAGATAATATAAAAGAGACAGAATTAAAGGGGGACAAAATACTTCAAAATACTGTTACAACACAGATACATAAATAAATTATTCAAGATTTGCAGGGGTCGCCCCCAGTTTCTGAAGTAGAGTTTTGAGTCATGACTTTGTACATGTGTAACACCCCAGAGTGGTGTTACCACTTCAGCACCCTGCTACTGTCTTTAATGGTCTAACATAAATGTCATCTGTGTAATTCTGTTCCAGGTTCACCACAATGTGCATCTATAAATATTGTTATGCAACTGTTATATATGTAATGTGTCTGGTTCACCAGCAGGTGGCAGAGTTTCTGGCAGAGCTATCTTAGACAGAATAGAACTCACCATTCCATTCTCCCCCTTGTGGGCTAGTGGGCCAGTCCTGGTTGCTACTAGAAGTTGTGGTGGCAGTTCTAGTTGATTCCGGTTCAGACTCCATGTTGGAGCTGACATAAGACTAACCTATTCCTTGTCTCAAACTAAGTCAGACTAAAGAGTGGAGTGCAGCATAAAGAAGGAATCAAAGTTACTAAGCTAGCTTCTCAGTACAGCAGAGAGAAAGAGATGAAGCAAAGTTGAGTTTACCTGCCAGTCCATGCTAAAGCCTGCTGGAACCGAGACAAAGCCTGAAAACTGTTTGAAGAAATGTTTATTCAAGTAAAGCTGCCATTGAACTTCATCTCAAGGTCTGGACTTAACCCCTTAGGAACTTAGGACGTACCAGTACTCCATGTTTGCCGAGTCCTTAAGGAGCCAGGACATACCGGTACGTCCTAACTCAAAAACGGCATTGCAGAGGGGCGGGGGTTAATCGCAACAGGATGGCCGCTGAAATCATTCAGCGGGCATCCTGTCACAACGCCGGGAGGGGGCGGTTCCAACGGGTCCCCATGCGGCTGTAGGGGGGACCTGATGGCATGGAAGGCAGCGCGATGCCTTCCTGAGGCATCGGCGCTGCCTTCCTGTGACGTGCCTGTGAGATCCAGCCCCCTGGATCTCACAGGCTGGAAGCTGTATGAGTAATACACACAGTATTACTCATACAGCCAATGCATTCCAATACAGAAGTATTGGAATGCATTGTAAAAGGGATTAGACCCCCAAAAGTTCAAGTCCCAAAGTGGGACAAAAAATAAAGTGAAAAGAAAAAGTTGAAAAAATAAAGTTTTCCCCCCCAAAAATTAAAATTTTCAAGTAAAAATAAACAAAAACGTCATTTTCCCTCCAAAAAAGTATACATATTAGGTATCTCCGTGTCCGTATCGTCCGGCTATATAAACATATCACATGACTTAAACAACCCTCAGGGATTGAACACCGAAAAATAAAAAATAAAAACTGTGCTAAATAAACATTTTTTGTCACCATTACATGCACAAAAAGTAACAACAGCAAGCGATAAAAAAGGCGTTTGCCCACAAAAGTATGTACCAATCTAACCTGGGCAACCTCATCCTGCAGAAAAATTGAGGCCCTACCTTGAGACAATCGCCCAAAAAATAAAAAAACTAGGGCTCAGCAAATATGGATACCTAAAACATCATTTTGTATTTGTTTAAAAAAAAGCCTGTTATTGTGTAAAACTTACATAATTAAAAAGAAGTATGACAGTATTAGGTATGAGCCCTTCGTTCCGTATCGACCGCTCTATAAAAATAATCACATGACCTAACCCCTCAGATGAACGACCGTAAAAAAATAAAAACTGTGCTAAATAAACATTTTTTGTCACCTACATCACAAAAAAGTGTAATAGCAAGCGAGTCAAAAAGTCCATATGCACCCAAAATAGTGCCAATAAAACAGTCATCTCATCCCGCAAAAATCATACCCTACCCAAGGTAATCGCCCAAAAACTGAAAAAATTATGGCTCTCAGACTATGGAAACACTAAACATGATTTTTTTTGCTTCAAAAATGAAATCATTGTGTAAAACTTACATAAATAAAAAAAAGTATACATATTAGGTATCGCCGCGTCCGTGACAACCTGGTCTATAAAAATATCACATGATCTAACCTGTCAGATGAATGTTGTTAATAACAAAAAATAAAAACGGTGCCAAAACAGCTATTTCTTGTTACCTTGCCTCACAAAAAGTGTAATATAGAGCAACCAAAAATCATATGTACCCTAAACTAGTACCAGCAATACTGCCACCCTATCCCGTATATTCTAAAATGGGGTCACTTTTTGGGAGTTTCTACTCTAGGGGTGCATCAAGGGGGCTTCAAATGGGACATGGTGTAAAAAAAAAAAACTGTCCAGCAAACCTGCCTTCCAAAAAACGTATGGCATTCCTTTCCTTCTGTACCCTGCCGTGTGCCCGTACAGCAGTTTACGACCACATATGGGGTGTTTCTGTAAACTACAGAATCAGGGCCATAAATATTGAGTTTGGTTTGGCTGTTAACCCTTGCTTTGTATACTGGAAAAAAAATTATTAAAATGGAAAATCTGCCAAAAAGTTAGAATATTGAAATTGTATCTCTATTTTCATAATTCTTGTGGAACACCTAAAGGGTTAACAAAGTTTGTAAAATCAGTTTTGAATACCTTGTAGTTTATAGAATGGGGTCATTTTTGGGTGGTTTCTATTATGTAAGCCTCGCAAAGTGACTTCAGACTTGAACTGGTCCCTAAAAAATGGGTTTTTGAAAATGTCTGAAAAATTTCAAGATTTGCTTCTAAACTTCTAAGCCTTGTAACATCCCCAAAAAATAAAATGTCATTCCCCAAATGATCCAAACATGAAGTAGACATATGGGGAATGTAAAGTAGTAACTATTTTTGGAGGTATTACTATGTATTATAGAAGTAGAGAAATTGAAACTTGGAAATTTGCAATTTTTATTAACATTTTTGGTAAATTTTGTATTTTTTTTTATAAATAAAATATTTTTTTTTTTACTCCAGTTTACCAGTGTCATGAAGTACAATATGTGACGATAAAACACTCTCAGAATTGCCTGAATAAGTCAAAGCGTTTTAACGTTATCAGCACTTAAAGTGACACTGGTCAGATTTGCAAAAAATGTCAAAGTCCTTAAGGTGAAATTGTCCTTAAGTCCTTAAGGGGTTAAGTTATTCTTTTATCCCTCAATTATTCCCCCTTTTTTTGCTTTGGAGTCAATGCCTTGGGTCCAGCGTAATCCAGGTAGGAGCATCGTGACATAAAGAGACATTTAGGCCGCACTACACCACTCGGCATTCCTACTACACCTGGGGTGTGATAGAGGGGCCCTCGGGGGAGGCGCACATTGCACATTGTCGGTTCCAGCTGATCGAGATCACTTAATGGTGGGCACTGTGCCGTTACATTGGGCTTCTTGGACTAGTTTCCAGATTTTTTGCAGGTAATCAGGTTCTATTCTGTGCACCACAAAAGCTTGCTTGTAGTCACAAGGGTCAAATTTCAGTCCAAAAACATAAAAACGACTGTCATGGTGAAGACTGAGATTGGCGGCCAAAGAAAGGAGCCCAAAATATACGTCATCTAGTGGAAAAACTGGCAGGTGCAGGGAGGCATGATACAGGAGCTGGACTGAGGCTCCCGGGAAGAGGAAGCCTCCACCAGACAGAAAGTATGGATATTTAGAATAAGGGAACAAGGTCTCTGAGATTTTGTATTTGGAGTAACGAAGAACCACCGAGTGTCTCTGCAGTGCCCCATGTAGTGTGGATGGAGACGTAGCTTGCATCTTAATGTACTGGACCAAGGAGGCTGGATTCACAAACACATCGTCATCACCTAGAAGACAACACAAGCACATCATCGTCACCTAGAACTCTACACAGACACATTGCCATAAACTAGAAATCTACATAACGACTAAAAGGCAACACAAACACATTGTAATATAAAAAAGACACAAACTCATCACCTAGAAAACTACACAAACACATCATCATCATCATCATCATCTGGAAGACAATAAAAGCACACAATTGTCACCTAGAAGACACCACAGACATCATCCTCTAGAAGACACCACAGACATCCTCCTCTAGAAGACACCACAGACATCCTCCTCTAGAAGACACCACAGACATCATCCTCTAGAAGACACCACAGACATCCTCCTCTAGAAGACACCACAGACATCCTCCTCTAGAAGACACCACAGACATCCTCCTCTAGAAGACACCACAGACATCCTCCTCTAGAAGACACCACAGACATCATCCTCTAGAAGACAACACAGACATCCTCCTCTAGAAGACACCACAGACATCATCCTCTAGAAGACAACACAGACATCCTCCTCTAGAAGACAACACAGACATCCTCCTCTAGAAGACAACACAGACATCCTCCTCTAGAAGACAACACACACCTTTATTAATGGATCTGGCTATTTATACTGGAGTCTTGTCTGGGGTCTAATTTGGAGATATGCTCCTATCCTGCAGTCTGTACATGCATGTGGAACGCCCCTGAGTAGTGTTACCATTTCTGCACCTTGCTACCATCTCTATTGGTCTAACCTCATGTCATCTTATGCATTTATTCAGGTCCTCCACAACGTGCATTCCTATTTTGTTATGTAACTGTTCCAATGTAATGGGACTGATTCACCAGCAGGTGGCAGAAAACACGGCAGAACTACAGTAAGATAGAATGGAACTTTCCATTCCATTCTAAACCCCCTCTGGAGAGAAGTGGGCTTGTCCTACTTGAAGGGTAGGACCAGTTAGTTCTAGTCTAGCTTACCCCCAGCTAGGGGAATGGTGTGCAGGGGCACGTCCCTGCTGGATGTGCCCACGCCAGCCAAAGCACCCTAAGCTCTGCTGGCCATGGAGGCCAAAGCTTGAAGCCTCAGGAGCCAGGAGGACAGTTCCCTGGCCTAATCTAGAGTCAGCCTCAGGGGCGTCGCTAGGTTAAAACATTCGGGGCCTGGGCCCCCCGGATGTTTTGTCCCATGCCCCGAATGTCCTGCCTGCCTGCTAGGCCGTACACAGAACGGCAATACAATTGTATCTAATACACTGGGAAGAGATGGAGGACCTGTGGTGACATCACAGGTCACGTGATCAGCAAAACAGGCTGTGATAGGATGACCTGGATGATGTCACCATCATGTGACCAGTGCAGGATTGGACCGGAGTGAAGAGGAGAAGGAGCCTAATGGTGATGTCTGTACATGAGGAGAGGTAAGTGAAGGGAGAGGCAGAGAAATGCTGGGAGTTGTAGTTATTTAACTGGGATGTATGTTAGGGCTGAAGGGAGGGATGTTATTGACATGGAACTGTGTGCTTGAGGTGGCTGGGGGAGGGAGGGATGTTATTTACATGGGACTGTATGTTGAAAGTGGATGGTGGGGGGGAATGATGTTCATGTACATGGGACTTAATGTTTAGGCTACGTTCACACTTGCGTTTGGGGATCCGCTTGTGAGATCCGTTTCAGGTCTCTCACAATCAGCCCCAAATGCATCAGTTTAACCCCAATGCATTCTGAATGGATGCGGATCCATTCAGAATGCATTCGTTCGGCTCCGTGCGGTCCCCCGTTCCGTTTTGGAGGCGGACCCCAAAATGCTGCAAACAGCGTTTTTGTGTCCGCATGGCCTTGCGGAGCCAAACGGATCCATCCTGACTTACAATGTAAGTCAATGGGGACGGATCCCTTTGCATTGACACAAAATGGTGCAATCGTAAACGGATCCGTCCCCCATTGACTTTCGATGTAAGTCAGGACGGATCCGTATTGGGACTTAGAAATTCAAATCTAATACAAGCGAATCGGTCCTGAACGGATGCATTCGTTTGTGTTATCGGTGCTGATCCGTCCTGTACAAGTACAGATCCGCACGAACGCAAGAGTGAAAGTAGCCTTAGGGGTGATGTTTACATGGGATTGTGCGTTGGAGGCGGCTGGGGAGGAGGTGATGTTATTTACATGGGACTGTATGGTAGAGGGAGGAGTATAACTGCAGGGGACATTATAGGCTTATAACTGCTGGGGGCTCTATAGGAGGGTCTTATAGATCCGCCTTATTTCTACTAACGGCACTATGGGGGTCTTATTACTACTGAGGGGTCTGTAGGGAGCTTTATTACCACTGGGGGAACAATAGGGGGCCTTATTTCTACTGGGGACTCTGTGAGGGTATTATTAATATGGGAGGGCTCTTCTAATAATGGGGGCATTGTTGAGGAGCATTATCACGGTTGGGGCAGTGTTACTAATGAGGGCATTCTAGAAGGGAATTACTATTGGTGGGACTATGAGGAGCACTATTACTATGGGCGGCAGTAATGTTTCTTCAGGATAGTATTTGGGGGTATTGGGGGGCAGGGGCGTAACTAAAGGCTCATGGGCCCCAGTGCAAGAGTTCAGCTTGGGCCCCCCTTCCCTCAGTGCTTTGTGTGTCTTCTTATGCGGCACAAGTGTCTTTGGGCCCCATTAGGCTCCTGGGCCCGGTAGCGACTGCTACCTCTGCACCCCCTATAGCTACACCCCTGGGGGGGGGGGGGCACAGCAAGCAGCAGGATAACACTGTGGGGACTCCAGTTGGGGGATAATGATAGAATGTGAGGAAGCTAAGATGTCTGTGTGTCACACTCTGCAGAGACGAGGCGGCTGAGAGAAGTTGTCCAGACCGAGTGGAGAAGATGATGAGAGAGAAGATCTACAGAGAAGATGATGACAGAGAGGAGACGTCACCTGGAGGCCCTGGATGTGACAGGTAAGTGCTGCTGTATAGCAAGTACAGCAAAGTGCGGTGGGGGGGGCAACATATTCATTGGGGCTTGTGCCCCGGATCTTTTGAGACCCTAGCAACGCCCCTGGTCAGCCTACGGAAAAGAAGCGGAGTTATACAGCCAGCCTGTCAGTACAGCAGAGTCAGAGAGGAACAGATGTAACAGAGTTGAGTTTACCTGCCAGTTTCATGCTAAAGCCTGCTGGAACCAAGACAAAGCCTATAAACCATTTTGGAGAACATTTATCCAAAGCAAAGCTGCCATTGAACTTCATCTAAATTATTCCCCCTATTTATTGCTTCGGAGCCAAAGCCAGCGGTCCAGCTGTGTCCAGGTAGGAGCACCGTGAGACACATAAAGAGACATTTTAGGCTGCACTACACCATTCGGCATTTCCTACACCTGGGATGCGTTATGTAGAGGGCCCTGGGGGGAGGTGCTCATTGCACATGGGACCATTGCGCCACCAGTCTCTGTTCACTTATCAGCTCATGTTGGGGGTTGTACTTCCACAGTTGTGTTTTTACCATGACGATAAACATGCCTTAATCCTCCCATGGATCTTATAAATGCTCATAAGGGGCCATTCGATAGCTTGGTTCCTTCTAATTACACCCCTGGGGGACACTGACCTTTGAATATAAAAGCTGCCTGTGGGGAATTGTAGTTCAGCCACTCCAAGAAGCATCGTTCCTTGAGGGACAAGTTGTGGTGTCCTTCAGTGAAGTCCCACAGTAAGATGTCCTTGTATTCATCATTCTCCAGCTTCACTATCTCCATGTGCATGTCACTTATGGCCATCAGGAAGACTGGCCTCACCATGTACCCCATTATGTCCACTGATTTTGCCCAGGTACTTCTCAGGGCCCCTCTTCTGGTGAATGATGCTGGGTGAGATTTGATAGCCAGGAGCAGTAGTGGTGAGGTGCCCCCATTCACTGGCTGGGGGGTGTAGAGGGGGGAGCAGTGGTAGCTCTGAAGCTGAGGGAACTCTTCCTGGAATTGTGAGAGGTTCAGGTGGTAGGTGTAGACCCCGTCCTCCAGCGTCACTGACTTTCTCTCAGGCTCGGGAAGGCTTGCGGGAATCACAGACATCTCGGCTGAAAACTTCAAACTTATTGTTGCAAAGAGCAAAATGACGCCCATGGACAGAAGAACGGAGAAGGAAACCAAGATCCGGTACCGCATGATATCTGCAAGACATTGGGGGATGGGTGAGACGACCATTGTACATTATCCAGCACTGCATGCTCTTCCCTACTAATAACCCCCATACATTACACTCCATGCTCATACCCACCAGGGACCTCCGACCTCGACACTACAGCTCTATTACTCCTATACATAACCTGTGTCTGGCACTCCGTACTCATCGGTGACCTCTGACCTCTAGAGTCTAGCACTCTATGCCGATACCCGCCAGTGACCCCTGACATTAACACTATAGATCTATAACCCCCATCCTCTGACCTCTGACTTGGATAGTCCTCTAACCCCCATACATTGTGTGAGTCCAGCAATGCATACTCATTAGGGAATCCATTTGTAACAAACCAGATTTGTTACGAACTTCATGAAAATTCATCTCCCAAATGAACCCAAAGCTTTTTAGGTTTGACTCCGGCAAATCCAGTAAAAGGGCGCACAGTGCCATTTTACTGCGCATGTTGGAGGGCAAAACGATGAGGGAGGAAGAAGGATGTTCACATGACCCTGGCAGGAAGTGTTACCCTTTAAAGAATGTCCCACGGAATTTGTAGGATTATCCTTCCTTTATATTGGGGCTGTCCTGTAAATCCCATTGATCAGTTCCTGTAGAACTCGCGATGTAATTACATGTGGCTCGAGCGTGGACCCAGCGGTGCGTGCACTCACGGGTGACACCGGAGTCTGGGGTATGTAGGAGTCATGTTGGGTTTGTTACCCTTCAGCTCTGCCACAGTATATATTATTATTCTTAAATAAATGTATCTTTTGAATTGATATATATCTTAGGGTCTTCCAAACGCGTTTCGGAGCATACTTCGGATGCGTCCTGACCACTTTTATATCCATTTATTGGTCACAAGTAAAACCCTTTCTGGATTTTTTGATTTATTCTGTTTATATATAGTTCATACATCAAAGAAAGGAGATACAGTATTTCATATTCCTAAATGAACCTCCCATACAACAGTTTAAATCAATGATCTTATTGTTCTTATATCCAACCATGTTAAAAAAAACGCTTTGGGATTTAGGTGCGTTTTGAGCGCGATTTTTGCTATACGTGCATTTTATTGAGCATGGATGCATCTTCATATTATATGCTGTGGGGATTGGCTGTGGTAGTTAAGACTAGCGGACGCAGTATGGAGGCAAAGTGCACAGTTCTTGAATCAAACAGCGATAAGTTGTATCACAAAACGCAGGAGGCTTGGTGTCTGTTCACACACAAGGAAATTCCATAAACAATAAAAGTCACCTTTTCTCCTGGGTGTTAATTCACACCCTGTTAGCCGTTCAGCCTCATCAAGTCCATGGGCGGCCTGTTCGCCTTTAGAGGGGCCCGAGTCCTCCAGCCCAGCTCAGACCTCAGTTCACAGCACACAGACTCCTGAGCTCCACTGAGGGAGGTAAATCCACCACACCTGGCAGTGCTGGCTGGTTTTTATGCCTGGCAAAACCCAGCCTGGAACATGGGGAGTAGTCACCCACCCAGCACTTTGACTACTCCCAGTAAGAGCTGTCCCGGATCAGCTATGGCAGCCATGCTGAATCTCACGGTGTCAATTAGCAATAGCTGCAGCTGACACATAAAATACCGGCTCTTACTTCACCGAGGCCAGGAACCTCGGTGACACATACCTTCCATCCATGATGATTCCAGGTACCCTTCTTACAATGCAGACACATTTATATTTTCAAAAAATTGAAATAATGTACATAATTTATGTGTAACAAATAACCTCGGTTTTGATAGTTGATGCCTCTACATCTTCTACATGGATTTGATGGCCCCCATCCCTCATCATCCCTCAAATCCAGGAACTGATCGATGGGATTTACAAGCCAGTCCCAATATAAAAGAAGGATAATCCTACATATTTCGTGGGACATTCTTTAACTGGCCATATATGTAGTAAACTGGAACTATGAAATGGGAACGACCATCTTAGCAGTTATATACATGTAGATCATACTGTATATGTTCTTAGGATAGAAGAGTATAGCGCGTGGCGTGTACCATAGGTAATATATTTTATGGTGAGCAACACGTGCTAAATATCATTTCCCACATGTGGTGAGATAGGATAATGTATTTTATATGTAAAACTGCATTTTAATATTTTTTATGTTTCATTTTTATTTTTCACTTTTAACTTATTATTGTGAGACTCAATAAACAGTCAAGTTAAACCAATTGATCTATGTAGTGCAAGCATTCAATGGGTAAGGTCATTGATGGCAGGTATGTATCACTGAGGCCGCCACTCTCAGAGATATAATTCCCGGAGGTAGGTTGTGACCAGTGATGTTAGATCAATGAGTTTGTGGTAGCCGGAGTTTGGGCCCGGGATTTAGGAGTTACTGAAGGGCTTGGGTGGGAAGGTCACTCGCATACTCCATCCTGGGTGTTCCTACCTCAACTAGGCGGAAAACGAATTAAAAGGCACGCGTCCAGACAGCAGTGTGTGTGTGCTGGTCTGAGAGGAAGACCCACGGAGAAGACCACTATACAAAGTGGAATCTCTAGGGGAAGCCCTACAAGCTGGTGATAAGCTTATATCACCACATTTTTAGTTATTTCGTGTATGCCCAATAAACCCTGGGAAAAGAGACTGTCTGAATGGTCCCGTCTCACATATGGTGGAGGATGTGGGCAAGTCGGTTGCAAGGAGCAACGACCTGTTATTGGTGAATGTCTTGGGTTAAAGCAGCAGCAGAATTGCAACAAGAGTCTGTTATAATGGAGGATCTCATTAAACAGATGGTGCAGAGCATGCAGAGGCTTTACAGGCCCAACGGCAGGCTAATGCACAGCAACAGACTAACCGCCTACTGGCCGAGCAAATTATGGCCCTAAGAGACGCCGTGACAGGGCAGCAAGTGGTGCATGTGGCTGGGCAAAGTTCTGGCGGTGGTGTGCGGAAAACTGTGCAGTCTGCCTTACAAAGAATGACAACTGAGGATGATGTGGAGGCTTATTTGACTGTCTTTGAGCGTATTGAAGACAAAAAAAAACTGCCTATAGATCAGTGGGCTGAAGTGCTGGCTCCATATCTGACTGGAGAGCCGCAGAAGGCTTACTATGACCTCACCTTGCAGGATTCCAAGGACTACTGCAAACTAAAAGTTCAGATACTTGCTCGTCTTGGGGTCAGTCCCACACTCCAGGCCCAGCGGGTGTCACGGGAAGTACGGGGAAGGAAAGACAACCAAAGGGAACCACAACTAAGCAACAACAGAATAGGCCCCAAACCTAGGGAACAAAGAGGTCGCCTCCTAGCAATCCCTAAGCTGCTAACAACATGTGCAAATCTCAAAGGTAGAAATGCACTTGTGCAAATGTCTTTGTGCGACGCAGAAACGGTGAACGGATGGACTTTACATGCCTGGTTCCCACCGTGAAGCATGGAGGAGGAGGTGTGATGGTGTGGGGGGGCTTTGCTGGTGACACTGTTGGGTATTTATTCAAATCTGAGGGCATACTGACCCAGCATGGCTACCACAGCATCTTGCAGCGGCATGCTATTCCATCCGGTTTGTGTTTAGTTGGACCATCATTTATTTTTCAACAGGACAATGACCCCAAACACCTCCAGGCTGTGTAAGGGCTATTTGACCATGAAGGAGAGTGATGGGGTGCTGCGCCAGATGACCTGGCCTCCACAGTCACCGGTCCTGAACCCAATCGAGATGGTTTGGGGTGAGCTGGACCGCAGGGTGAAGGCAAAATGGCCAACAAGTGCTAAGCATCTCTGGGAACTCCTTCAAGACTGTTGGAAGACCATTTCAGGTGACTACCTCTTGAAGCTCATCAAGAGAATGCCAAGAGTGTGCAAAGCAGTAATCAAAGCAAAAGGCGGCTACTTTGAAGAACCTAGAATATGACAGATTTTCAGTTGTTTCACACTTTTCTGTTATGTATATAATTCCACATGTGATAATTCATAGTTTTGATGTCTTCAGTGTGAATCTACAATTGTCATAGTCATGAAAATAAAGAAAACTCTTTGAATGAGAAGGTGCGTCCAAACTTTTGGTCTGTACTGTATATAAAAAAACGCACATGCGTTTTTAATGCGTTTTATTTTCAAAAACATATAATTTACCTATTCTAATGCTCAAAAACAAATAATGGGCCAACTATGTAATAAACATACCAAACAGACATTCAGAACTCCCCATCAGGAACTCTTCCTATCTAATAGAATACCTTTGTTTCTATATGTCTCTGCTTTCCTTTTCAATTTATTTAGTTGTTTGTCTTCTACTTTGTCTTTTTTTTTTCTTTTTGTTTGTATTTCTTCTTTTTAAAGAGAGTTTATCAATGTAAAGGATGAAGATAAAGATTAGGGATGGGGGCCTCCCAAGAAGGTGAGATCGAGGTGCTGGTAAACAGACGGACCTCGATGTCGCGTCCCTGAAGGGCACCCATCCCATTCCTACAGGAATCCAAAGAGTTCACTTTCCACATTTAAGCCATTCGGAATTAAGGTATCAAACTCAAAAATTCTCCTGGATTCCCTTCTTGACATAGATGCTATATGATCTCCTCCCCTCCATTGTTTCTTCACTTTTTCTAAAGCTGTAAAGGTAAGTGTTGATGGATCTTTATTATGGAACTCTTTGTAGTATTTAGATAACGAATGTTGTTTTAGGCCATTTTTGATATTATTAATGTGTTCTGATATTCTCTTTTTTATGTGCACTTAGTTCTGCCAATATATTGTTTGCTGCACGGACATTGTATAACATATATTACGTCTGTCGAATTACAAAGTATTATTAATCTCCAAATGAAAGGAGTTTCTTGTGGAATGTACTTCAGTCAGTGATTTTCTTTAGAAATTTAGTGATTCTACAATTATTGCATATCCCACATCTAAAGAATTCTTTTAATTCCAACTAATTTTGTGTCTTCATTATTCCATTCTTTTTATATGAAGGGGCAATTTTCTGATTGCCTGATTGGAGTCGGGAAGGAATTTTTAATTCCCCTAAAGTGGGGAAAATTAGTAAAACTCAGGTCCCTTTGATTGATCTTTATATCTTATATAAATGTATGAAGGTCCTCTTCTGATTCTCGCCAGATAAAAATAACATCATCTATGTAGCGGCGCCAGAGCACCAGGCTTTCCCCCAGCCTGGGAGTGATGACCTCATCTTCCCAATGTGCCATAAAAAGATTGGCATAGCTGGGGGCAAACATGGTGCCCATGGCATCACCTGGGGTCAGGGAACCTGTAATGCACTGGGGTGTGGACTGGAAGACTCCCACTACCAGCCTGTCTCCCAGTCCAAAGAAATCCAGCCCATACAACTTTAAACTTAATGATCTCCAGCAAGCTGCGCTGAAGCAGCACCATTACTGGATTCCAGTTATCTCACCCAGCTAAACTGAACCACCGGGTGAGATACACCCCCCACAATACCTCTACCGTGCACTTTACTGTATACATTACCACAGCGCTGATAGACTCCGGGAGTCTAGTGACCCTACTGCATGGGTCACTGGTTTGTCAGAAAAATCCCTCTGAACAAAAGGTCTCCATTATCTGTATCCATGAGGATATCCGAGAGTATCTGATAGCGATGGTTGTCCACAACGGGTGGAGAGGTACAGCACATGGTGGGAGTGGTAAGGAATCTTCTATACAGGGCTATTTTGGGAAGAGACTTACCCATATTCTGATGCTTATGGAAGGATGGAGCAGGTTCTCTTGTGGAGAGAGATTCTCCGGGTCCTGATCCCGAAGACCCCGATTCCAGGTTAACGGCCGTAGGGGTCCCTATCTTAGGGCCAGAGTGTAACTCCGATAGGTTTCCCTAGAGGCATTCTCCGGTGAGGCTGCAGAGGCCCCATCTATCCTGGAGCCGGTAGGTGTTAAGACGCCAGGACTAGAGACTGCGACAAAAGTGTGTGACATTGTGGTGGATGGCAGTCCAAGCGTTGTTGGACGCAGGGAGCCAGGAGAGCCTGGTACATGCCAGCTTGGTAGCTGGGGACTATGTGTTGGACATACATGGGGATAGCAAGAACTATCAAGTGGCTCTCACTAAGTGTGAGACTCCAGTGGAAACTGGGACTTATGAACTTGATGTTGCTAACAAGCTCCTGCATGACGTAAGGTTGGGCCGTCATTTCCCCTTGTTGTGGGGAAATGGAGGCACTTCTGCAGCAAGTGACAAAACTCCTGAAGAACCTGTACCTGTCCCTTTAAATGAAGGTGTAAGGGAGATGCACAGTATACACAATGGTTTAGGTGAAACAACCATTGAAGACAATGGGGCAGATAAGGTGCAGAGTGAACACGTCAACTTAACTGTAATGCATAATGAAAGTGAGGGGTCCTCTGAAATATATGATGAGGACGATGATGATGACACCCCATTTCTCCCCCTGCTGGTAAAGATGTATGTGATTTAAAGATGCTGATTGATGTTGAGAGCACACAGCTGTGCAGGAAAGTGTGGCAGTGCTACAGGGTGTACCACACGTACCAGGGGTGAACAAGCAGTCTCCACAGTGTTCTATGATTGTGAGCTCGGGTGCAGGGTTGATGAAGGTGTTGTGACATACAACGTGAACTAAGCACATGAAAAAGAGCCTGAGTGGGTTCAGGACATGAACCTGATCAAGCAGGGAGAGGTCAGCATAGAGTCCAAGAACTAAACCCAGGCAGCTGAGAGCTGTGGGTATAATAGAAAGTCCACAGTCAGGACCTTCTCCCCAGGAGATAGAGTTCTCATGCTCGTACCCACTGCTGAGAGTAAGTTTCTGGCCAAGTGGCAAAGGCCCTATGAAATTCGGGAAAAAGTGGGCAAAGTTAACTATAAAATATATCAGCCTCGGTGGAGAAAACCAGAACAAATATATCACGTAAACTTGCTAAAGGCGTGGAACCCTTGTGGGCCACTGAGGCGCTGGTTGGGACTAGGGTAGACCCTCCAACATCAGTCCCGACAGAGGTCGGTGTAAAAATGGCAGCAGAATACCGATGTCTTTTCAGAAAAGCCTGGTCGTACATCGGTGATCCAGCATGACATTGTCACCGAGCCGTACCGTGTGCCAGAGGCCCGGAGACAGGCCATTACAGAAGAGGTACAGAAAATGCTTAGCCTAGGAGTTATCAAGGAATCCAAGAGCAAGCGGGCAAGTCCCATTGTGTTGATTCCAAACCGTACGGTCGTTACGATTTTGTAACAATTTCTGGAAATTGAATAAAGTGTCGAAGTTCAACCTTTATCCAATGCCTCGGGTTGACAAGCTGATTGAAATACGGGACCAAGCCCAGTACTTCACGACGCTGGATTTAACCAAGGGTTACTGGCAGGTACCTCTGACAGAGTCCGCAAAGGAAAAGACCGCCTTTGTCACACCGGAGGGACTTTACCACTATGTTTTGCCTTTTGGGTTACATGGGGCCCCCGCCACATTCCACGTCCCGCTGATGGACATAGTCTTAAAACCTCATCCCAGGTGCAGGCAGTCGAGGACTCACGCCGAGATGAGGGCTTGACTGCGAATCCTCCAAAGTGTACCATAGGGCTAGAGGAGGCTGGTTATTTGGGGTACGTGATTGGCCATGGGAAAGCTGCAGGGTAATGTAGATGCCCTGTCACGAGCATCATGTTTTGGTGCAGGTGTTCACCCCCACAGGTTTGAACGGGGGTGAGCGGGGTATGTGAGGCAGTGACAGGCCTCATATATGAAGGATGGTATGTATCTCCGAGAATGGTGCAGAAAAACTATTAAGGGGATACATATTGTGGTTTGCTGTGGTGCAGCTGAGACGTGCCACCAAGGTACCCGGCCTTGGTGGAGTTAAAGCCGTTGGCATAACTGGCATAACTGGTTTCAGCTAATCTGGGCTTTTCCTGGAATTAAACACACATCTGGGTGGTTGCTTACTCCCCACCATACACTCCGGGGTTTTCTATGTGGCTCATGTCAAAGTCAGCAGCAGGAAGCAGGATGTGTCTGAGGATGTGGAAAGGATGCAGATTAAATTCCACCAAAACTTGACCTTAAGCGCACGTCAAGGCATATTTATGACTTTCATTATTTTCTGACTAAATAAAAAATTCAAAAATTATCAGCTGTGTCCGTACTTTGCTAAAGTCTCACTCCTCCTCTGTCCCCTCGCTACATAGAATATCTCCTTCCTGGTATTTTCTAATAACCAGTTCACTTGCTGCCTAAAACTGCTTTAAACACTGCCCCCGACATGTTTCGCCAGATGACCTGAGGATTCGGGCAAAGTGGTTGTCATCAGCAGGAAGCGGGTGTATCTGAGTGCGAGGCTGCAGATCACACCCTGCAAGGCACGTGAGAAGAAGACACCGGTCTGTGGACTGGTCACGTGTCCCGGCTGTAACCGAACTGTAAGTTGCTGGAACAAGCAATAAACCGTGTTAAGGAGACTTTGTTGTGTCCCTGCCTTTCTTCAAAACTGGTCATAGGAGCCCACGGCATTACAATATGCACTAGCGTGGGACTCCCCAAAAAATCTGGACTGACCAGGGGACCCCATTTATGTCCAGGATTATGAACGAGCTATGTAAAATACTAAAGATTAAAGGGACTCTGTCACCAGTTTCTAACCCCCCCTTTTAAAACTATGGTTCTCTCCATGGTCCCCTTGTCATTACAAAGCTGTTGTTATAAGATAAATCCGGCTTGTAGTTTTGATAAAAATCGCTTTTATCTAACCTGTCAATCCTCTGGATAAGGTGCCCAGGGCGTTTCTGAAGGTCTGAATCTGCCGCTTTTCGCCGCCGGTGCCCAGCTCCTCCCATGATCCTTTCAGCGCCACCTCGATGTAATGAAATCCGCCTCCGGCTCTCCTCAGTGCCCCCTCCTCCTTTTCAAAGATCCCGCGCGTGCGCACAGGCCTGTGCCTGATGCGCCCGTGCGGACTTTTAGATTCTGCCTCGTTGAGCGAAGTGCGCACGCGCGCGAACATGCGCGAACGCGCGCGAACGCGCGCGAACGCGCGAACACGCGCGAACACGCGCGAACACGCGCGAATGCGCACTTCGCTCCACGAGGCAGAATCTAAAAGTCCGCACGGGCGCATCAGGCACAGGCCTGTGCGCACGCGCGGGATCTTTGAAAAGGAGGAGGGGGCACTGAGGAGAGCCGGAGGCGGATTTCATTACATCGAGGTGGCGCTGAAAGGATCATGGGAGGAGCTGGGCACCGGCGGCGAAAAGCGGCAGATTCAGACCTTCAGAAACGCCCTGGGCACCTTATCCAGAGGATTGACAGGTTAGATAAAAGCGATTTTTATCAAAACTACACGGCGGATTTATCTTATAACAACAGCTTTGTAATGACAAGGGGACCATGGAGAGAACCATAGTTTTAAAAGGGGGGGTTAGAAACTGGTGACAGAGTCCCTTTAAACAGTTAAAAACTTCCTTATACCGTTCACAAACCGATGGCCTTGTAGAGAGGCTCAATAAAACCTTGAAGGCAATGACAACAGACCATAAAAAAAAGATAATACTGATCTGGATTGTCTGCTGCCTGGTTGTTGTTCTCAGTCCAGGAAGTTCCTCGAGACTCTACAGGGCTCTCACCTTTTGGGTTGCTCTGTGGTAGACACCCCGGGGTTTGCTTGATGTAGCTAAGGAGACATGGGAGACCGAAGCCACTCCATTCAGAAGTGTAAGATATAATGTACAGCACTGTGTATACTATATAATGTACAGCGCTGAGTATACTATATAATGTACAGCACTGTGTATACTATATAATGTACAGCACTGAGTATACTATATAATGTACAGCGCTGAGTATACTATATAATGTACAGCACTGTGTATACTATATAATGTACAGCACTGAGTATACTATATAATGTACAGCGCTGAGTATACTATATAATGTACAGCACTGTGTATACTATATAATGTACAGCACTGAGTATACTATATAATGTACAGCACTGAGTATTACATATAATGTACAGCAGTAGGTATAGGTATGAGGTCTAGTACAGCACTGTGTATACTATATAATGTACAGCACTGTGTATACTATATAATGTACAGCACTGTGTATACTATATAATGTACAGCACTGTGTATACTATATAATGTACAGTGCTGTGTATACTATATAATGTACAGCGCTAAGTATACTATATAATGTACAGTGCTGTGTATACTATATAATGTACAGCGCTGAGTATACTATATAATGTACAGCGCTGAGTATACTATATAATGTACAGCACTGTGTATACTATATAATGTACAGTGCTGTGTATACTATATAATGTACAGCGCTAAGTATACTATATAATGTACAGCACTGTGAATAATATATAATGTACAGTGCTATGTATACTATATAATGTACAGCGCTGAGTATAATATATAATGTACAGCACTGTGTATACTATATAATGTACAGCGCTGAGTATACTATATAATGTACAGCACTGTGTATACTATATAATGTACAGTGCTGTGTATACTATATAATGTACAGCACTGAGTATACTATATAATGTACAGCACTGTGTATAATATATAATGTACAGTGCTGTGTATACTATATAATGTACAGCGCTGAGTATACTATATAATGTACAGCACTGAGTATACTATATAATGTACAGCACTGTGTATAATATATAATGTACAGTGCTGTGTATACTATATAATGTACAGCACTGTGTATACTATATAATGTACAGTGCTGTGTATACTATATAATGTACAGCGCTAAGTATACTATATAATGTACAGTGCTGTGTATACTATATAATGTACAGCACTGTGTATACTATATAATGTACAGCGCTGTGTATACTATATAATGTACAGCACTGAGTATACTATATAATGTACAGCACTGTGTATAATATATAATGTACAGTGCTGTGTATACTATATAATGTACAGCACTGTGTATACTATATAATGTACAGCACTGTGTATACTATATAATGTACAGCACTGTGTATACTATATAATGTACAGCACTGTGAATAATATATAATGTACAGCACTGTGTATACTATATAATGTACAGCACTGTGTATACTATATAATGTACAGTGCTGTGTATACTATATAATGTACAGCACTGAGTATACTATATAATGTACAGCGCTAAGTATACTATATAATGTACAGTGCTGTGTATACTATATAATGTACAGCACTGTGTATACTATATAATGTACAGTGCTGTGTATACTATATAATGTACAGCGCTAAGTATACTATATAATGTACAGCACTGTGAATAATATATAATGTACAGTGCTGTGTATACTATATAATGTACAGCGCTGAGTATAATATATAATGTACAGCGCTAAGTATACTATATAATGTACAGCACTGAGTATACTATATAATGTACAGCACTGAGTATACTATATAATGTACAGCACTGAGTATACTATATAATGTACAGCACCGTGTATAATATATACTGTACAGAACTGTGTATAATATATAATGTACGGCACTGAGTATAATATATAATGTACAGTGCTGTGTATACTATATAATGTACAGCACTGTGTATACTATATAATGTACAGTGCTGTGTATACTATATAATGTACAGCGCTAAGTATACTATATAATGTACAGCACTGTGAATAATATATAATGTACAGTGCTGTGTATACTATATAATGTACAGCGCTGAGTATAATATATAATGTACAGCGCTAAGTATACTATATAATGTACAGCACTGAGTATACTATATAATGTACAGCACTGAGTATACTATATAATGTACAGCACTGAGTATACTATATAATGTACAGCACCGTGTATAATATATACTGTACAGAACTGTGTATAATATATAATGTACGGCACTGAGTATAATATATAATGTACAGTGCTGTGTATACTATATAATGTACAGCACTGTGTATACTATATAATGTACACCGCTAAGTATACTATATAATGTACACCGCTAAGTATACTATATAATGTACACCGCTAAGTATACTATATAATGTACAGCACTGAGTATACTATATAATGTACAGCACTGAGTATAATATATATGTACAGCACCATGTATAATCCCATTTGATATCACCCCCCCCTCCCTGTTTCTATACCGATCAGGTTATGTCAGACCCTGCGCTCCTTGTACAAACATGAATTCCATCAGACTTTTATTAGATGACGTGATTTCCTCGTGTAGATTGTAAGCTCTTGCGGGCAGGGTCCTCTCCCCCTCGGTACCAGTCTGTTAATAGACCAGATCTCCCATTTATACAGACCCCTCTCTATAGAGACCCCAGAGCAGACCTCCTATTTATACCAACCCCTCTCTATAGAGACCCCAGAGCAGACCTCCTATTTATACCGACCCCAGGCCCCTCTCTATACAGACCCCAGACCAGACCTCCCATTTATACAGACCCCAGATCAGATCATTATCTATACAGACCTTAGAGCAGACCTCTCATTCATACAGACCCCAGACCATACCTGTATCTATACAGACATCAGACCAGACCTCCTATTATATAGACCTCAGATTCGACCCTATCTATAAAGATCTCAGATCAGATCCCTATGTATACAGACCTCAGATCAGATCCCTATATATACAGACCTCAGATCAGATCCCTATGTATACAGACCTCAGATCAGATCCCTATGTATACAGACCTCAGATCAGATCCCTATGTATACAGACCTCAGATCAGATCCCTATGTATACAGACCTCAGATCGGATCCCTATGTATACAGACCTCAGATCAGATCCCTATCTATACAGACCTTAGATCAGATCCCTATCTATACAGACCTTAGATCAGATCCCTATCTATACAGACCTTAGATCAGATCCCTATCTATACAGACCTTAGATCAGATCCCTATCTATACAGACCTTAGATCAGATCCCCAGCTATACAGACCTCAGAGCAGACCTCCCATTTATATCGCCCCCAGACCATACCTCTATCTATACAGATGTCAGACCAGACCTCCTATTTATATAGACCTCAGATTAGACCCTAGCTATACAGACCTCAGATCAGATCCCTATCTATACAAACCTCAGATCAGATCCCTATCTATACAGACCTTAGATCAGATCCCTATCTATACAGAACCTTAGATCAGATCCCTATCTATTCAGACCTTAGATCAGATCCCTAGCTATACAGACCTCAGATCAGATCCCTAGTTATACAGACCTCAGAGCAGACCTCCCATTTATATCGCCCCCAGACCATACCTCTATATATACAGACGTCAGACCAGACCTCCTATTTATATAGACCTCAGATTAGACCCTAGCTATACAGACCTCAGATCAGACTACTATCAATACAGACCTCAGAGCAGATCCCTATCTACTGTATACAGACTTCAGTTCAGACCCCTATCTATAGATACCCCAGAGCAGACCTCCTATTTATACCGACCCCAGACCCCTCTCTATATAGACCTCAGACCAGACCTCCCATTTATACAAACCCCAGATCAGGACCCTATCTATGCAGACCCCATACCAGACCTCCAATTTATATAGACCCCAGATCAGAGCCTTTTCTAGAGAGACCCCAGAGCAGACTTCCTATTTATACTGACCCCAGAGCCCTCTATATACAGACCCTAGACCAGACCTTCCATTTATACAGACCCCAGATCAGGACCCTATCTATACAGACCCCAGACCAGACCTCCTATTTATACAGACACCAGATCAGATCCCTATCTATAGAGACCCCAGAGCAGACCCCCTATTCATACAGACACCAGATCAGATCCCTATCTATAGAGACCCCAGAGCAGACCTCCTATTTATACCGACCCGACCCCTCGATACAGACCCCAGAGCAGACCTCCTATTTATGCTAATCCCTCTCTATAGAGACCCCAGATCAGACCCCTATCTATAGAGACCTCAGAGCAGACTTCCTATTTATACCAACCCCAGAACCCTCTCTATACAGACCCCAGACCAGAGCTTCCATTTATACAGATCCCAGATGAGGACCCTGTGCCGGCATACATACATAATTCCTCTGGGTAGCCATCTTATATGCTTCTGGCATATGTAAAAAAACTGTGAACTCTCATCTTCCTGAAGCCTGGGTCACCTATGATATAGATGGACACTTTTATTACCACTACTCTGTGAGGCCGGCTATAAAAGGTCATAAAGGCTATACCAGGCCCACCCCATCCTGTCCTTTAAGATAAGATCAGCTCGCTGTCAAGCCTGGCTGGAGCGTGACGTCATTAATTTCCAGGTCTGGTTTGAGGAGAGCTAATAGCCCTTAATTAGCTCTGGACATAAAACCAGTCCACTTTCATATTTCATTTATGAATCAACTTATGCCCTTTCTGACACCAGATCCAGGCTCTACAGAGTATTGTGGTTAATTGGGTATCAAATATGACTAGAGGATGTGATTCTGTAGCTGACCTATGGGTCGTAGAAGAACTACAGGTCCCAGCATTACCGTGTGTGGTCTCATTCTGTATGTAAATAAATAAGGATCGCAAATATGTATTCTGTATAAAAATATGCCGATGTTTCAGGGAGATACGGGCTTAAGTATAATCCTCATTGTAGGAACTGAACTTTGATGGGGCCATAAAACACTTGGAGGCCAATCCCTAGGCTTCACAGTCACTCTGCTGCCATTGGCTGACAGGAATAAGTCTCCTGCCCATGGGAGAGTTCATAAAAATCCGTGCACAAGGACAGAGGAGAGAGACCCATGGAACATCACCAGACACTTAATTGGACATTGACGGCAGATCCCTGTATCAGAAGAACTTTGAGGGCCTCCCCTGATACATACTGAACGGGGTTTGCAAGGATTCAAAAAGGACATATGAACGACCATCTGAAACCCTCCAGAGAAACTAAGTATTCTTTCATCTTTTTTCCCTTTCATTTGAACTGTCGTGATTATTTATATTGTTATTATTATTCTGTAGGTTTATAGTCATTTTCATTAGACTTGTCTGCACTGCTTTTTACCTCTTATTAAAGATTATAAAATCTAAATGGCCAAGTCTTCCATATTCTAAGCTGCTGAACAACGTACCTTGCCTTTGAAGAGACGTTACCAGGTAGTTAGTTAAATTGCATTTAGGAATTGTAGCTGGGGGTGATTGACTGTGGTTGGTCAGTAAGTGATATCCGGTTCATCCACTGATCTGTGTGATAGTGAATGACCCGGATAGTCGGTTCGTGGACCGGGAACCCACGTGGTGGCAGTTACCGAAGTGTAGTGGGGGGTGTTAGCCGAATGGTAATACCCCGGTCACGTGAGGTCTCTGTGTGTGCGCAGACTCCGTCACAGACCACTACGTCACAGCTGTGGGATCCGGAGCGATCGGATCCATAGTTCGTGACAGACCCTATCTATACAGACCACAGACCAGACCTTCCATTTATACAGACACCAGATCAGACCCCTATCTATAGAGACCCCAGAGCAGACCTCCTATTTATACAGACCCCAGAGCAGACCTCCTATTTATACTATCCCCTCTCTATAGAGACCCCAGATCAGACCTCTATCTATAAAGACCGTAGAGCAGACCTCCTATTAATACCGACCCCTCTCTATACAGACCGCAAACCAGACCCCTATCTATAGAGACCCCAGAGTAGACCTCCTATTTATACCAACCCCTCTCTATAGAGACCCCAGATCAGACCCCTATCTATAGGGGTCTGATACCAGACCTCAGATTAATAAAGACCTCAGATTAGACCCTATCTATAAAGACCTCAGATCAGATCCCTATCTATACAGACCTCAGAGTAGACTCCTATCTATACAGACCTCAGAGTAGACTTTATCGATACAGACCTCAGAGCAGAACTCTAACCATACAGACCGATTAAAAGTGAGAGTTCAGCTTCCCATACAATGTCCTTGTGTGATCCATCTACAAAATACCTCAGTAAAGTACAGTGGACTCGCTACATGAACCCTGGTCTCATCATTGTGTGCACCCGCATTGCTGTCACATAACTTCAGGGAACTTTGCTTTGCACCTCAAATCTAACCACCAACCACATAACATCAGGCAGGAGCCCCAAAACCAGGGTGTGCCCCGAAGGGAAGAAAAGGTTCACCCCTCATATCACTTTATTGCCCAAGGAGCGACATAGCGAGGACAGCCACCGTGATTACTACTCCTGTCCTCTCTGCCTCCCTTGCGGCTCATTAGACATCTATACAGACCTCTATTTTATACAGACTCCTATTTATACATTCCCCAAAGCAGACTTAATCTATAACAAGAAAGAGGAGAAGAACCCGCGCTGACTCTATTTATACCTGAAGAAATGCTAGTAATCTCAGATTTCCCCAAGGTATTTAGGACCTTATAGTCTTCAATATCTGTTCTGGTAGCTCTATTCCTGTCAGTACTGAGTGGATAGCTGCGCTAGCTGCGCTTATCCTTTACATGCAAATAAGTGTTGCAGAAGGTAAAAAACTGTTGCGGACTAATAAGGCAGTCTTAGGCACTTACTGTTATGTGCTCCGCTCGGTTCTTTTCTGAAAAAGTTCAATCTTCATGGTATTGATGATCCTCCTCTCTTGTCCCGTTCAATCTTCTATCTTCAGCTTGTTCTGTGTAGCGTGTGCAGCCCCGGCCGGTGGCTTGCGCGCGCACAGAGCAGCCGTTGTTTGGTGCGTTGTCCTGGAGACCTGTAGTGTGACGTCACACCCGAGACTACGGAAGCCTCTAGGGTCCACAATTCCTCCGACGCGTTTCGGAATGCACTGATTCCTTCCTCAGGGATAATTGTGAAGCCTGTTGAGCCGATTTTAAGCATGCAGGTCTCCATGGAAACGTTTTTTGTTGATAGTGCACTTAGAGAAACAGTGCTGGAACTTCAAGGGGTGCCAGGAATATTGAAGAAAGAGGGTTATGTGGTTAGTTAGCAATTAAAATTGGGTTAGTTTGGGTACATGTGATTCCTTTACACTATTGCTCCCCAGAGATATTAGGAGTATATGAAATCTATGTTAATTAGTTTAGCAGAAGGGCCTGATTATTGGAAAGATTTTTATTATTTTTTTTTTTTTAATTATTTTTTTTATTTTATTTTTTATTATTGCTGTTGTGATTATTTGTCTTGCGTAATGACTTTCTTACTCTTAGCTATTATATAAGGAATTTATAGGAATGCGAACAATTCGATTTCTTGATTCAGGCCTGTAGGAGCCAGGGTGTTTAGGTTGTAAATCCACTCACTCTCTTTTCGGGACATTGACATTAATCTATAACAACTTCAGACCAGGTCCCCAATCTAAGCAGACCCCAGACCAGCCTCCCATCTATTCGGACAACAGACCAAGCCCCCCATCTATGCAGATTTTAGACTAGACCCACATCTATAGAGAATCCAGACCAGACTCCTCATCTATACAGACCTCAGACCACCCTCCATCTATTCAGACTTAAGAAGCGCCCCCCTATCTATACAGACCTCAGACCAGCCCCCTATCTATACAGACCTCAGACCAGCCCCCTATCTATACAGACCTCAGACCAGCTCCCTATCTATACAGACCTCAGACCAGGCCCTTATCTATACAGACCTCACACCAGCCCCCTATCTATACAGACCTCAGACTAGCCCCCTATCTATACAGACCTCAGACTAGCCCCCTATCTATACAGACCTCAGGCCAGCCCCCTATCTATACAGACCTCAGACCAGCCCCCTATCTGTACAGACCTCAGACCAGCTCCCTATCTATACAGACCTCAGACCAGCCCCCTATCTATACAGACCTCAGACCAGCCCCCTATCTATACAGACCTCAGACCAGCTCCCTATCTATACAGACCTCAGACCAGCCCCTTATCTATACAGACCCCAGACCAGCCCCCTATCTATACAGACCTCAGACCAGCCCCCTATCTATACAGACCTCAGACTAGCCCCCTATCTATACAGACCTCAGACCAGCCCCCTATCTATACAGACCTCAGACCAGCCCCTTATCTATACAGACCTCAGACTAGCCCCCTATCTATACAGACCTCAGACCAGCTCCCTATCTATACAGACCTCAGACCAGCTCCCTATCTATACAGACCTCAGACCAGCCCCTTATCTATACAGACCTCAGACCAGCCCCCTATCTATACAGACCTCAGACTAGCCCCCTATCTATACAGACCTCAGACCAGCCCCCTATCTATACAGACCTCAGACTAGCCCCCTATCTATACAGACCTCAGGCCAGCCCCCTATCTATACAGACCTCAGACCAGCTCCCTATCTATACAGACCTCAGACCAGCCCCCTATCTATACAGACATCAGACCAGCTCGCTATCTATACAGACCTCAGACCAGCCCCCTATCTATACAGACCTCAGACCAGCCCCCTATCTATACAGACCTCAGACCAGCCCCCTATCTGTACAGACCCCAGACCAGCCCCCTATCTATATTTAAAGGAGAGATGAGAAGAAACAGCGGCACTCACCAATTCCAAAGTAAAACGTCCAGTTTATTAAACTTGTTAAAATCGGGTACAGGCCGGTCTGTGCACATAGATCAGTGACGGTGCAGCCGTTTCACGCTAGTCCTTCTCTCTGTAGGAGAAGCTTTTTTCTGTCTCTGCCGCGAGGCGGTAATTTCACTATTTCTAGACCTGCAACCTGTAGAAGGTCCTCGCGGTTTTGATGCGTTTCTTTCATATGCTGGATTAATCTGGTGGCTCCAATCTCTGTTTTGAGGCTATGCTTGTGCTCTCTGAAACGAACGAAAAGGGGTCTAAAGGTTTTGCCAATATAGAACTGGCCGCAGGGGCAGAACCGGGCATAAACTGCAAAGGTGGACCTGCAATTAATGAAGTCTCTCCTCTGTTTTACCATTCCAGTTTTCTGGTGTGCCCCTCTCCGCATCTGTTCACACATGGAGCAGTGTCCACACCTGAAGTTGCCCTCAGGAACGCAGCGTTCAAGCCAGTTTTTATCAGCATTACATTTGAACTGGCTGTGTGATCATACTGCCCATGGTTCTGCTTCGTCTGAAGCCCACCACAGGTCTACTAGACACTTTTTCTAAAAGGGTCGGATCCCTTTGTAAAATGTGCCAGTTTTTTAATATGGCATTTTTTATTTGCTGCGCCATGGGTGAAAAGTCAAATGTGAACACTGGTCTACTGGGAACCATGTCGGAAGTGCAGTTTTTTCTTGTAGCCCTACATTTCTGCACCTGCGGTTTGACCTTAGACCAACATCACCTTCAGATCTTCTCCCTGCAGACTTGATCGATGCTAGGTTCTGAGTAACCTCTTTGTAGAAACCTTATTTTCATGATTTTAGATTGTTCTAAAAACTCGGTATCACTAGAGATAATCCTATTCAGGCGTGAGAATTGGCTGTAGGGGAGCGCGGAGGCCACATGTGGGGGATGGAAGCTATTGAAGTGCAGTGATGCTTTGGTGGAGGTGGGTTTCCTGAATATGGTGGTCTCCAGGCGACCTTGTTCCACCTTCACCAAGACATCCAAG
The DNA here is from genome assembly GCF_014858855.1 of Bufo gargarizans. Lineage (NCBI taxonomy): Eukaryota > Metazoa > Chordata > Amphibia > Anura > Bufonidae > Bufo > Bufo gargarizans. The sequence goes on along the minus strand of NC_058081.1, from coordinate 1,343,451 downwards.
AACTCCAATTCTGAGGAATTTATTTTACTGGTGAACAACATATTCAGATCGTTTTCGCGATTTAAGTAATCCACAAAAACTGCGAAGCTTTCTTCATTACCTGCCCAGACAATGAACACGTCATCGATGTATCTAAAGAATGCTTTCATACATCTGACGAAGGGATTATTGACTGAAATCTGTTCACACACTGCGGAGAGGGGCACACCTGAAAACTGGAATGGTAAAACACAGAGGAGAGACTTCATTAATTGCAGGTCCACCTTTGTAGTCTATGCCCTGTTCTGCCCCTGGTCGGGTGTAGCAGTGCCGGCAGCGCTTTCTTCTCCTGATTGTTTTCAAAATGTCTCAAGGCAGCCAGAGCACGCCAGAATCTCTCACCACCGACCTTAATGTGGACTCGGATACTGACACGTGCGTTTCAGCTATCAATCAGGGTCGTATCGATGCAGGTCGGTTTTTTGCACAATGTAACAACAAAGATATTTTAGAAGTTATGAGTCTCAAATCGCTTGAATCCGGGATTATTAAACTGTCTGAGAAAGAAGTTCTTTTATTCTGGACTATCAACTCACTGCAATCTTATGTCACTCGCGGGAGGGGGCCCAGAGGACTGCGTGTCTATGAAGAACCCTCTCAGTTTCAGGATGACAGTACATTTTTGGCCTCCTGGAATGCTATACAACTGGAAAACTCATCCAGGCTTATGGAATTAGTGCTCTCTCAGAATGAAAGAGTATACAAAGAGTTAACTACTGAGATTACCAAAGCAAAGACAGAAGTGAAATCCAGAAGGACTGAGTCCCAAATGAAAACCTTCTTGAATAAACTAGAGAAACGTTTAATCCCTATTCAATCGGATACCAAAGAAAAAAAGAAAGATACATTTTTACGTGACAAAGCAGATTATGAACAAAATAAAATCTTTTGTTGGGGTACACAGAAACGCAAATATAAATAAATCGGCGTTCCAAAGACTACTGGACCACAGATTCGGACTCAAGTGCTTCAGAGGATCAAGCCATAAAAACATCTCAGATGAATGCAGACCATGAGTCCCCAAACGGACAATCGCGACTGCTAATCACGGCAGAAAACACACCAGAAGAGGGAGACCAAAGAAAAAGAGGAGGTCCATACAGAGGGGGCTTCAAGAGGAAGCAAGTGGGGTGGAGAAATTAATTTTGGATGTGGGCCCTATACAGGACTTACCGATTGGTTATAATGTTGTTAATTTGACCAATGTAATTCTCGATGCAGACTGCTTGTCTTTTTGTCAAAAGGTTTGAATTTCAGCTTGGTAAATGATTTTGACCCAGCCAATTTTGAGGTTGATTTATTTAGATCTATTAGAAAATTGAACTTATTCAAATGGTTTCGTGATAAAAATGTATCCGCACAAGAGGTAAAAGAGCTAGAATCTCCTATCATCGGCCCCTTAGGGTTTCAGGTGGGGCAACATCTAGATCATGTAGATAAACAAGTGGTGGATACACTTTTGGAATTGCAAGGTTGCAGTCTAGATCACACCCCTGAAGAAAAACCCTATCCTGAGGCATTTAGGGGAGGTATAGGTTCGACATTCACTCCACCCTTGTCGGCCGGCAGCACTCTGGACCTGTTCCAGAGACAGGTCATTCAGGATATTAAAGCGGTTTATTATCTGAACCGCGAGATGAACTGTCTCATTAGTAATAAAGAACTAATAACTAGAGTTGAGCGAACACCTGGATGTTCGGGTTCGAGAAGTTCGGCCGAACATCCCGGAAATGTTCGGGTTCGGGATCCGAACCCGATCCGAACTTCGTCCCGAACCCGAACCCCATTGAAGTCAATGGGGACCCGAACTTTTCGGCACTAAAAAGGCTGTAAAACAGCCCAGGAAAGAGCTAGAGGGCTGCAAAAGGCAGCAACATGTAGGTAAATCCCCTGCAAACAAATGTGGATAGGGAAATGAATTAAATTAAAAATTAAATAAATAAAAATTAACCAAAATCAATTGGAGAGAGGTTCCATAGCAGAGAATCTGGCTTCCCGTCACCCACCACTGGAACAGTCCATTCTCAGATATTTAGGCCCCGGCACCCAGGCAGAGGAGAGAGGTCCCGTAACAGAGAATCTGTCTTCATGTCAGCAGAGAATTAGTCTGCATGTCATAGCAGAGAATGAGGCTTCACGTCAGCCACCACTGCAACAGTCCATTGGCATATATTTAGGCCCAGCACCCAGGCAGAGGAGGGAGGTCCCGTAACAGAGAATCTGTCTTCATGTCAGCAGAGAATTAGTCTGCATGTCATAGCAGAGAATGAGGCTTCACGTCAGCCACCACTGCAACAGTCCATTGGCATATATTTAGGCCCAGCACACACACAGGCAGAGGAGAGAGGTCCCGTAACAGAGAATCTGGCTTCATGTCAGCAGAGAATCAGTCTGCATGTCATAGCAGAGAATGAGGCTTCACGTCAGCCACCACTGCAACAGTCCATTGGCATATATTTAGGCCCAGCACACACACAGGCAGAGGAGGGAGGTCCCGTAACAGAGGATCTGGCTTCATGTCAGCAGAGAATCAGTCTGCATGTCATAGCAGAGAATCAGGCTTCACGTCAGCCACCACTGCAACAGTCCATTGTCATAAATTTAGGCCCAGCACCCAGGCAGAGGAGAGAGGTCCCGTAACAGACAATCTGGCTTCATGTCAGCAGAGAATTAGTCTGCATGTCATAGCAGAGAATGAGGCTTCACGTCAGCCACCACTGCAACAGTCCATTGGCATATATTTAGGCCTAGCACACAGGCAGAGGAGAGAGGTCCCGTAACAGACAATCTGGCTTCATGTCAGCAGAGAATCAGTCTGCATGTCATAGCAGAGAATGAGGCTTCACGTCACCCACCACTGCAACAGTCCATTGGCATATATTTAGGCCTAGCACACAGGCAGAGCAGAGAGGTCCCGTAACAGACAATCTGGCTTCATGACAGCAGAGAATCAGTCTGCATGTCATAGCAGAGAATGAGGCTTCACGTCACCCACCACTGCAACAGTCCATTGGCATATATTTAGGCCTAGCACACAGGCAGAGCAGAGAGGTCCCGTAACAGACGATCTGGCTTCATGTCAGCAGAGAATCAGTCTGCATGTCATAGCAGAGAATGAGGCTTCACGTCAGCCACCACTGCAACAGTCCATTGGCATATATTTAGGCCCAGCACCCAGGCAGAGGAGGGAGGTCCCGTAACAGAGAATCTGTCTTCATGTCAGCAGAGAATTAGTCTGCATGTCATAGCAGAGAATGAGGCTTCACGTCAGCCACCACTGCAACAGTCCATTGGCATATATTTAGGCCCAGCACACACACAGGCAGAGGAGAGAGGTCCCGTAACAGAGAATCTGTCTTCATGTCAGCAGAGAATTAGTCTGCATGTCATAGCAGAGAATGAGGCTTCACGTCAGCCACCACTGCAACAGTCCATTGGCATATATTTAGGCCCAGCACACACACAGGCAGAGGAGAGAGGTCCCGTAACAGAGAATCTGTCTTCATGTCAGCAGAGAATTAGTCTGCATGTCATAGCAGAGAATCAGGCTTCACGTCACCCACCACTGCAACAGTCCATTGGCATATATTTAGGCCCAGCACCCAGGCAGAGGAGGGAGGTCCCGTAACAGAGAATCTGTCTTCATGTCAGCAGAGAATTAGTCTGCATGTCATAGCAGAGAATGAGGCTTCACGTCAGCCACCACTGCAACAGTCCATTGGCATATATTTAGGCCCAGCACACACACAGGCAGAGGAGGGAGGTCCCGTAACAGAGAATCTGTCTTCATGTCAGCAGAGAATTAGTCTGCATGTCATAGCAGAGAATGAGGCTTCACGTCAGCCACCACTGCAACAGTCCATTGGCATATATTTAGGCCCAGCACACACACAGGCAGAGGAGAGAGGTCCCGTAACAGACAATCTGGCTTCATGTCAGCAGAGAATTAGTCTGCATGTCATAGCAGAGAATGAGGCTTCACGTCAGCCACCACTGCAACAGTCCATTGGCATATATTTAGGCCTAGCACACAGGCAGAGCAGAGAGGTCCCGTAACAGACAATCTGGCTTCATGACAGCAGAGAATCAGTCTGCATGTCATAGCAGAGAATGAGGCTTCACGTCACCCACCACTGCAACAGTCCATTGGCATATATTTAGGCCTAGCACACAGGCAGAGCAGAGAGGTCCCGTAACAGACGATCTGGCTTCATGTCAGCAGAGAATCAGTCTGCATGTCATAGCAGAGAATGAGGCTTCACGTCAGCCACCACTGCAACAGTCCATTGGCATATATTTAGGCCCAGCACCCAGGCAGAGGAGGGAGGTCCCGTAACAGAGAATCTGTCTTCATGTCAGCAGAGAATTAGTCTGCATGTCATAGCAGAGAATGAGGCTTCACGTCAGCCACCACTGCAACAGTCCATTGGCATATATTTAGGCCCAGCACACACACAGGCAGAGGAGAGAGGTCCCGTAACAGAGAATCTGTCTTCATGTCAGCAGAGAATTAGTCTGCATGTCATAGCAGAGAATGAGGCTTCACGTCAGCCACCACTGCAACAGTCCATTGGCATATATTTAGGCCCAGCACACACACAGGCAGAGGAGAGAGGTCCCGTAACAGACAATCTGGCTTCATGTCAGCAGAGAATTAGTCTGCATGTCATAGCAGAGAATGAGGCTTCACGTCACCCACCACTGCAACAGTCCATTGGCATATATTTAGGCCCAGCACACACACAGGCAGAGGAGAGAGGTCCCGTAACAGAGGATCTGGCTTCATGTCAGCAGAGAATCATTCTTCATATCATAGCAGAGAATCAGTCTGCATGTCATAGCAGAGAATCAGGCTTCACGTCAGCCACCACTGCAACAGTCCATTGTCATAAATTTAGGCCCAGCACCCAGGCAGAGGAGAGAGGTCCCGTAACAGACAATCTGGCTTCATGTCAGCAGAGAATTAGTCTGCATGTCATAGCAGAGAATCAGGCTTCACGTCAGCCACCACTGCAACAGTCCATTGGCATATATTTAGGCCCAGCACACACACAGGCAGAGGAGGGAGGTCCCGTAACAGAGAATCTGTCTTCATGTCAGCAGAGAATTAGTCTGCATGTCATAGCAGAGAATGAGGCTTCACGTCAGCCACCACTGCAACAGTCCATTGGCATATATTTAGGCCCAGCACACACACAGGCAGAGGAGAGAGGTCCCGTAACAGACAATCTGGCTTCATGTCAGCAGAGAATTAGTCTGCATGTCATAGCAGAGAATGAGGCTTCACGTCAGCCACCACTGCAACAGTCCATTGACATATATTTAGGCCTAGCACACAGGCAGAGCAGAGAGGTCCCGTAACAGACAATCTGGCTTCATGACAGCAGAGAATCAGTCTGCATGTCATAGCAGAGAATCAGGCTTCACATCAGCCACCACTGCAACAGTCCATTGGCATATATTTAGGCCCAGCACCCAGGCAGAGGAGGGAGGTCCCGTAACAGAGAATCTGTCTTCATGTCAGCAGAGAATTAGTCTGCATGTCATAGCAGAGAATGAGGCTTCACGTCAGCCACCACTGCAACAGTCCATTGGCATATATTTAGGCCCAGCACACACACAGGCAGAGGAGAGAGGTCCCGTAACAGAGAATCTGGCTTCATGTCAGCAGAGAATTAGTCTGCATGTCATAGCAGAGAATGAGGCTTCACGTCAGCCACCACTGCAACAGTCCATTGGCATATATTTAGGCCCAGCACACACACAGGCAGAGGAGAGAGGTCCCGTAACAGAGGATCTGGCTTCATGTCAGCAGAGAATCATTCTTCATATCATAGCAGAGAATCAGTCTGCATGTCATAGCAGAGAATCAGGCTTCACGTCAGCCACCACTGCAACAGTCCATTGTCATAAATTTAGGCCCAGCACCCAGGCAGAGGAGAGAGGTCCCGTAACAGACAATCTGGCTTCATGTCAGCAGAGAATTAGTCTGCATGTCATAGCAGAGAATCAGGCTTCATGTCAGCCACCACTGCAACAGTCCATTGGCATATATTTAGGCCTAGCACACAGGCAGAGGAGAGGTTCATTCAACTTTGGGTAGCATCGCAATATAATGGTAAAATGAAAATAAAAATAGGATTGAATGAGGAAGTGCCCTGGAGTCCAATAATATATGGTTATGGGAAGGTAGTTAATTATCTAATCTGGACAAGGGACGGACAGGTTCGGTGGGATCCATGCCTGGTTCATTTTTATGAACGTCAGCTTGTCCACATTGGCTGTAGACAGGCGGCTGCGTTTGTCTGTAATGACGCCCCCTGCCGTGCTGAATACACGTTCAGACAAAACGCTGGCTGCCGGGCAGGCCAGCACCTCCAAGGCATAAAAGGCTAGCTCTGGCCACGTGGACAATTTAGAGACCCAGAAGTTGAATGGGGCCGAACCATCAGTCAGTACGTGGAGGAGTGTGCACATGTACTGTTCCACCATGTTAGTGAAATGTTGCCTCCTGCTAACACGTTGCGTATCAGGTGGTGGTGCAGTTAGCTGTGGCGTGTTGACAAAAGTTTTCCACATCTCTGCCATGCTAACCCTGCCCTCAGAGGAGCTGGCCGTGACACAGCTGCCTTGGCGACCTCTTGCTCCTCCTCTGCCTTGGCCTTGGGCTTCCACTTGTTCCCCTGTGACATTTGGGAATGCTCTCAGTAGCGCGTCTACCAACGTGCGCTTGTACTCGCGCATCTTCCTATCACGCTCCAGTGCAGGAAGTAAGGTGGGCACATTGTCTTTGTAGCGTGGATCCAGCAGGGTGGCAACCCAGTAGTCCGCACAGGTTAAAATGTGGGCAACTCTGCTGTCGTTGCGCAGGCACTGCAGCATGTAGTCGCTCATGTGTGCCAGGCTGCCCAGGGATAAGGACAAGCTGTCCTCTGTGGGAGGCGTATCGTCATCGTCCTGCCTTTCCCCCCAGCCACGCACCAGTGATGGACCCGAGCTGCGTTGGGTGCCACCCCGCTGTGACCATGCTTCATCCTCATCCTCCTCCACCTCCTCCTCATCCTCGTCCTCCTCGTCCTCCAGTAGTGGGCCCTGGCTGGCCACATTTGTACCTGGCCTCTGCTGTTGCCAAAAACCTCCCTCTGAGTCACTTCGAAGAGACTGGCCTGAAAGTGCTAAAAATGACCCCTCTTCCTCCTCCTCCTCCTCCTCCTCCTGGGCCACCTCCTCTTCCATCATCGCCCTAAGTGTTTTCTCAAGGAGACATAGAAGTGGTATTGTAACGCTGATAACGGTGTCATCGCCACTGGCCATGTTGGTGGAGTACTCGAAACAGCGCAACAGGGCACACAGGTCTCGCATGGAGGCCCAGTCATTGGTGGTGAAGTGGTGCTGTTCTGTAGTGCGACTGACCCGTGCGTGCTGCAGCTGAAACTCCACTATGGCCTGCTGCTGCTCGCACAGTCTGTCCAGCATGTGCAAGGTGGAGTTCCACCTGGTGGGCACGTCGCATATGAGGCGGTGAGCGGGAAGGCCGAAGTTACGCTGTAGCGCAGACAGGCGAGCAGCAGCAGGATGTGAACGCCGGAAGCGCGAACAGACGGCCCGCACTTTATGCAGCAGCTCTGACATGTCGGGGTAGTTGTGAATGAACTTCTGCACCACCAAATTCAGCACATGCGCCAAGCAAGGGATGTGCGTCAAATTGGCTAGTCCCAGAGCTGCAACGAGATTTCGCCCATTATCACACACCACCAGGCCGGGCTTGAGGCTCACCGGCAGCAACCACTCATCGGTCTGTTGTTCTATACCCCGCCACAACTCCTGTGCGGTGTGGGGCCTGTCCCCCAAACATATGAGTTTCAGAATGGCCTGCTGACGTTTACCCCGGGCTGTGCTGAAGTTGGTGGTGAAGGTGTGTGGCTGACTGGATGAGCAGGTGGAAGAAGAGGAGGAGGAAGCCGAGAAGGAGGAGGTGGCAACAGGAGGCAAAGAATGTTGCCCTGCGATCCTTGGCGGCGGAAGGACGTGCGCCAAACAGCTCTCCGCCTGGGGCCCAGCTGCCACTACATTTACCCAGTGTGCAGTTAGGGAGATATAGCGTCCCTGGCCGTGCTTACTGGTCCACGTATCTGTGGTTAGGTGGACCTTGCCACAGATGGCGTTGCGCAGTGCACACTTGATTTTATCGGATACTTGGTTGTGCAGGGAAGGCACGGCTCTCTTGGAGAAGTAGTGCCGGCTGGGAACAACATACTGTGGGACAGCAAGCGACATGAGCTGTTTGAAGCTGTCTGTGTCCACCAGCCTAAATGACAGCATTTCATAGGCCAGTAGTTTAGAAATGCTGGCATTCAGGGCCAGGGATCGAGGGTGGCTAGGTGGGAATTTACGCTTTCTATCAAATGTTTGTGAGATGGAGAGCTGAACGCTGGCGTGTGACATGGTTGAGACGCTTGGTGACGGAGGTGGTGGTGGTGGTGTTGGTGGTACATCCCCTGTTTGCTGGGCGGCAGGTGCCAACGTTCCTCCAGAGGCGGAGGAAGAGGCCGAGGCGGCAGCAGCAGAAGAGGCCGAGGCGGCAGCAGCAGAAGAGGTAGCAGGGGGAGCCTGAGTGACTTCCTTGTTTTTAAGGTGTTTACTCCACTGCAGTTCATGCTTTGCATGCAGGTGCCTGGTCATGCAGGTTGTGCTCAGGTTCAGAACGTTAATGCCTCGCTTCAGGCTCTGATGGCACAGCGTGCAAACCACTCGGGTCTTGTCGTCAGCACATTGTTTGAAGAAGTGCCATGCCAGGGAACTCCTTGAAGCTGCCTTTGGGGTGCTCGGTCCCAGGTGGCGGCGGTCAGTAGCAGGCGGAGTCTCTTGGCGGCGGGTGTTCTGCTTTTGCCCACTGCTCCCTCTTTTGCTACGCTGTTGGCTCGGTCTCACCACTGCCTCTTCCTCCGAACTGTGAAAGTCAGTGGCACGACCTTCATTCCATGTGGGGTCTAGGACCTCATCGTCCCCTGCATCGTCTTCCACCCAGTCTTGATCCCTGACCTCCTGTTCAGTCTGCACACTGCAGAAAGACGCAGCAGTTGGCACCTGTGTTTCGTCATCATCAGAGACGTGCTGAGGTGGTATTCCCATGTCCTCATCATCAGGAAACATAAGTGGTTGTGCGTCAGTGCATTCTATGTCTTTCACCGCTGGGGAAGGGCTAGGTGGATGCCCTTGGGAAACCCTGCCAGCGGAGTCTTCAAACAGCATAAGAGACTGCTGCATAACTTGAGGCTGAGACAGTTTCCCTGGTATGCATGGGGGTGATGTGACAGACTGATGGGGTTGGTTTTCAGGCGCCATCTGTGCGCTTTCTGCAGAAGACTGGGTGGGAGATAATGTGAACGTGCTGGATCCACTGTCGGCCACCCAATTGACTAATGCCTGTACCTGCTCAGGCCTTACCATCCTTAGAACGGCATTGGGCCCCACCATATATCGCTGTAAATTCTGGCGGCTACTGGGACCTGAGGTAGTTGGTACACTAGGACGTGTGGATGTGGCAGAACGGCCACGTCCTCTCCCAGCACCAGAGGGTCCACTAACACCACCACGACCATGTCCACGTCCGCGTCCCTTACTAGATGTTTTTCTCATTGTTATGGTTCACCACAACAACAAATATATTATTTGGCCCAATGTATTGTATTCAAATTCAGCGGGATATAAATTTGAGGCCTAGTATTTAGGCGCTGGGTGACCGGTATGGATTTAGTGACAGAATTAGACTTGGAAATGCACAGAAGCGTGTGTGTGAAGTTATTCTGAATGACCCTATGTGCACCTTCAATATGATCTACCCTTTTAGGGATAGATTTCAAATAGCTCTGATATAGCAGAAACCACTAAATTATGAAATTGCTAAATTGGGAATTGTATTTCAACCCAGAACAAGAAATGTGCTTGAACGGACACTAAATAACTCGCCCAGCTACAGCACTAGGGACAGATTTAGCTGGATATAAATTTGAGGCCTAGTATTTAGGCGCTGGGTGACCGGTATGGATTTAGTGACAGAATTAGACTTGGAAATGCACAGAAGCGTGTGTGTGAAGTTATTCTGAATGACCCTATGTGCACCTTGAATATTATATACCCTTTTAGGGATAGATTTCAAATAGCTCTGATATAGCAGAAACCACTAAATTATGAAATTGCTAAATTGGGAATTGTATTTCAACCCAGAACAAGAAATGTGCTTGAACGGACACTAAATAACTCGCCCAGCTACAGCACTAAGGACAGATTTAGCGGGATATAAATTTGAGGCCTAGTATTTAGGCGCTGGGTGACAGGTATGGGTTTAGTGCCAGAATTAGACTTGGAAATACACAGTAGCGGGTGTGTGTGAAGTTATTCTGAATGACCCAATGTGCACCTTGAATATTATATACCCTTTTAGGGATAGATTTCAAATAGCTCTGATATAGCAGAAACCACTAAATTATGAAATTGCTAAATTGGGAATTGTATTTCAACCCAGAACAAGAAATGTGCTTGAACGGACACTAAATAACTCGCCCAGCTACAGCACTAAGGACAGATTTAGCGGGATATAAATTTGAGACCTAGTATTTAGGCGCTGGGTGACAGGTATGGGTTTAGTGCCAGAATTAGACTTGGAAATACACAGTAGCGGGTGTGTGTGAAGTTATTCTGAATGACCCAATGTGCACCTTGAATATTATATACCCTTTTAGGGATAGATTTCAAATAGCTCTGATATAGCAGAAACCACTAAATTATGAAATTGCTAAATTGGGAATTGTATTTCAACCCAGAACAAGAAATGTGCTTGAACGGACACTAAATAACTCGCCCAGCTACAGCACTAAGGACAGATTTAGCGGGATATAAATTTGAGGCCTAGTATTTAGGCGCTGGGTGACAGGTATGGGTTTAGTGCCAGAATTAGACTTGGAAATACACAGTAGCGGGTGTGTGTGAAGTTATTCTGAATGACCCAATGTGCACCTTGAATATTATATACCCTTTTAGGGATAGATTTCAAATAGCTCTGATATAGCAGAAACCACTAAATTATGAAATTGCTAAATTGGGAATTGTATTTCAACCCAGAACAAGAAATGTGCTTGAACGGACACTAAATAACTCGCCCAGCTACAGCACTAAGGACAGATTTAGCGGGATATAAATTTGAGGCCTAGTATTTAGGCGCTGGGTGACAGGTATGGGTTTAGTGCCAGAATTAGACTTGGAAATACACAGTAGCGGGTGTGTGTGAAGTTATTCTGAATGACCCAATGTGCACCTTGAATATTATATACCCTTTTAGGGATAGATTTCAAATAGCTCTGATATAGCAGAAACCACTAAATTATGAAATTGCTAAATTGGGAATTGTATTTCAACCCAGAACAAGAAATGTGCTTGAACGGACACTAAATAACTCGCCCAGCTACAGCACTAAGGACAGATTTAGCGGGATATAAATTTGAGGCCTAGTATTTAGGCGCTGGGTGACAGGTATGGGTTTAGTGCCAGAATTAGACTTGGAAATACACAGTAGCGGGTGTGTGTGAAGTTATTCTGAATGACCCAATGTGCACCTTGAATATTATATACCCTTTTAGGGATAGATTTCAAATAGCTCTGATATAGCAGAAACCACTAAATTATGAAATTGCTAAATTGGGAATTGTATTTCAACCCAGAACAAGAAATGTGCTTGAACGGACACTAAATAACTCGCCCAGCTACAGCACTAAGGACAGATTTAGCGGGATATAAATTTGAGGCCTAGTATTTAGGCGCTGGGTGACAGGTATGGGTTTAGTGCCAGAATTAGACTTGGAAATACACAGTAGCGGGTGTGTGTGAAGTTATTCTGAATGACCCAATGTGCACCTTGAATATTATATACCCTTTTAGGGATAGATTTCAAATAGCTCTGATATAGCAGAAACCACTAAATTATGAAATTGCTAAATTGGGAATTGTATTTCAACCCAGAACAAGAAATGTGCTTGAACGGACACTAAATAACTCGCCCAGCTACAGCACTAGGGACAGATTTAGCTGGATATAAATTTGAGGCCTAGTATTTAGGCGCTGCGTGACAGGTATGGGTTTAGTGACAGAATTAGACTTGGAAATACACAGTAGCGGGTGTGTGTGAAGTTATTCTGAATGACCCAATGTGCACCTTGAATATTATATACCCTTTTAGGGATAGATTTCAAATAGCTCTGATATAGCAGAAACCACTAAATTATGAAATTGCTAAATTGGGAATTGTATTTCAACCCAGAACAAGAAATGTGCTTGAACGGACACTAAATAACTCGCCCAGCTACAGCACTAGGGACAGATTTAGCTGGATATAAATTTGAGGCCTAGTATTTAGGCGCTGGGTGACCGGTATGGATTTAGTGACAGAATTAGACTGGGATATGGCCAAAAAATAAACAGACTATTGCTGGTTAAATGCACTTGGTGTGACAGCTTCACCCTGATGTAGGCTTTAGCCAAAAAACAACCACACCATTGAGGGTTAAATGCACTTGGTGACAGGCGCAGCTTGCCCCTGATTTTGTATATGGCCAAAAAATGAACAGACTATTGCTGGTTAAATGCACTTGGTGTGACAGCTTCACCCTGATGTAGGCTTTAGCCAAAAAACAACCACACCATTGAGGGTTAAATGCACTTGGTGACAGGCGCAGCTTGCCCCTGATTTTGTATATGGCCAAAAAATAAACAGACTATTGCTGGTTAAATGCACTTGGTGTGACAGCTTCACCCTGATGTAGGCTTTAGCCAAAAAACAACCACACCATTGAGGGTTAAATGCACTTGGTCGCAGCTTGTGCTGGCGCACCACAAGACACAAAATGGCCGCCGATCACCCCAGAAAAATGTGACTGACAAACGCTCTGGGCAGCCTAAAAACAGTGAGCAATTGAGGATCAGCAGCTCAATGATGCACAGCTGCAGATCGATCAGTTAATCAAGTCCTTTGGAGGAGTTAATCTGCCTAATCTCGCCCTACTGTCGCAGCCGCAACCTCTCCCTACGCTAATCAGAGCAGAGTGACGGGCGGCGCTATGTGACTCCAGCTTAAATAGAGGCTGGGTCACATGGTGCTCTGGCCAATCACAGCCATGCCAATAGTAGGCATGGCTGTGATGGCCTCTTGGGGCAAGTAGTATGACGCTTGTTGATTGGCTGCTTTGCAGCCTTTCAAAAAGCGCCAAGAAAGCGTCACAAAAGCGCGAAGAAAGCGACGAACACCGAACCCGAACCCGGACTTTTACGAAAATGTCCGGGTTCGGGTCCGTGTCACGGACACCCCAAAATTCGGTACGAACCCGAACTATACAGTTCGAGTTCGCTCATCCCTACTAATAACCAAACTGGCCGACAGGGGGGGGGAGATTGTCATTATGTATAAATCGCAATATGTAGAAGAAGCCTACAGGCAACTTAATGATGAAAATACTTATGCTCGACTGAAAATTAACCCCACCTTCAAATACCAACAACAGTTAAGATCATTGTTGTGGAAGTATGTGGAACAGGGAGCCCTCACTAATAAAACCGCCGAAAAACGATACCCTCAATTTCCAATCAAGCCTGTCTGGTATCATCTACCCAAAATTCATAAGTCGCTGGTAAAACCCCCCGGACGCCCAATCGTAGCAGGGATTGGCTCGGTTACCGAGCCATTATCCCAATATCTCGATTGGTTATTGCGCCCCCTGTTGGAAGGGATACCGTCTTACTTGAGGGATACCAGCGACTTTTTAACAGCAATAAAAGAGATAGAATGGCATGAAGAATTTTCTCTAGCATCTACTGATGTTGAAAGTCTGTATACAAGAATCCCCCAGAAACTTGGAGTAAAAGTGATTGGAGATCAATTGAGGGATATGGGAAAAAGCGAAACCCTTGTGGAGTTTACCACGGACTCCCGTTCCTTCATACTCACACACAATGCTTTCCTGTTTGATGATTTGTGGTACCATCAGCAATCTGGTACAGCGATGGGTACGCCCATTGCATGTACCTTTGCAAATCTATTTCTAGCATACTTTGAATCGAAATTTGTGTTTTCAGTCAATAATCCCTTCGTCAGATGTATGAAAGCATTCTTTAGATACATCGATGACGTGTTCATTGTCTGGGCAGGTAATGAAGAAAGCTTCGCAGTTTTTGTGGATTACCTAAATCGCAAAAACGATATGAATATGTTGTTCACCAGTAAAATAAATTCCTCAGAATTGGAGTTCTTGGATGTCTTGGTGAAGGTGGAACAAGGTCGCCTGGAGACCACCATATTCAGGAAACCCACCTCCACCAAAGCATCACTGCAATTCAATAGCTTCCATCCCCCACATGTGGCCTCCGCGCTCCCCTACAGCCAATTCTCACGCCTGAATAGGATTATCTCTAGTGATAGCGAGTTTTTAGAACAATCTAAAGTCATGAAAATAAGGTTTTTACAAAGAGGTTACTCAGAACCTAGCATCGATCAAGTCTGCAGGGAGAAGATCTGAAGGTGATGTTGGTCTAAGGTCAAACCGCAGGTGCAGAAATGTAGGGCTACAAGAAAAAACTGCACTTCCGACATGGTTCCCAGTAGACCAGTGTTCACATTTGACTTTTCACCCATGGCGCAGCAAATAAAAAATGCCATATTAAAAAACTGGCACATTTTACAAAGGGATCCGACCCTTTTAGAAAAAGTGTCCAGTGCGCCTGTGGTGGGCTTCAGACGAAGCAGAACCATGGGCAGTATGATCACACAGCCAGCTCAAATGTAATGTGGATAAAAACTGGCTTGAACGTTGCGTCCCTGAGGGCAACTTCAGGTGTGGACACTGCTCCATGTGTGAACAGATGCGGAGAGGGGCACACCTGAAAACTGGAATGGTAAAACAGAGGAGAGACTTCATTAATTGCAGGTCCACCTTTGTAGGTTATGCCCGGTTCTGCCCCTGCGGCCAGTTCTATGTTGGCAAAACCTTTAGACCTCTCTTTGTCCGTTTCAGAGAGCACAAGCATAGCCTCAAAACAGAGATTGGAGCCACCAGATTAATCCAGCATATGAAAGAAACGCATCAAAACCGCGAGGACCTTCTACAGGTTGCAGGTCTAGAAATAGTGAAATTACCGCCTCGCGGCGGAGACAGAAAAAAGCTTCTCCTACAGAGAGAAGGATTATGGATCATTAAGGCCTCTTTCACACTTGCGTTGTCCGGATCCGGCGTGTACTCCACTTGCCGGAATTACACGCCGGATCCGGAAAAACGCAAGTGTACTGAAAGCATTTGAAGACGGATCCGTCTTCAAAATGCGTTCAGTGTTACTATGGCAGCCAGGACGCTATTAAAGTCCTGGTTGCCATAGTAGGAGCGGGGGAGCAGTATACTTACAGTCCGTGCGGCTCCCGGGGCGCTCCAGAATGACGTCAGAGCGCCCCATGTGCATGGAGGATGTGCCATGCGATCACGTGATCCATGTGCGTTGGGCGCCCTGACGTCACTCTGGAGCGCCCGGGAGCCGCACGGATGGTAAGTATACTGCTCCCCGCTCCCCGCTACACTTTACCATGGCTGCCAGGACTTTAGCGTCCCGGCAGCCATGGTAACCATTCAGAAAAAGCTAAACGTCGCATCCGGCAATGCTCCGAAACGACGTTTAGCTTAAGGCCGGATCGGGATCAATGCCTTTCAATGGGCATTAATTCCGGATCCGGCCTTGCGGCAAGTGTTCAGGATTTTGGGCCGGAGCAAAAAGCGCAGCATGCTGCGGTATTTTCTCCGGCCAAAAAACGTTCCGTTACGGAACTGAAGACATCCTGATGCATCCTGAACGGATTTCTCTCCATTCAGAATGCATTAGGATAAAACTGATCAGGATTCTTCCGGCATAGAGCCCCGACGACGGAACTCAGTGCCGGAAGACAAGAACGCAGGTGTGAAAGAGCCCTAAGACAGAAGCGATGGGACCATTAGGTTTTAATGATAGGAATGATTTATTTGTTTTTGCTTGATACACTGTGATTTCTGGTCCTATAGAGTATTGAATGAGTTAATACCTTGTTCCTCTATGTGATGTGGGAGGGGGAGTGGCCTGACCTGACCTTTATAGGTCAGTCACTCACCTCCACAGCATGAAAGGCATGATGAAGCGCGTCTAGCGTGAAACGGCGGCACCGTCACTGATCTATGTGCACAGACCGGCCTGTACCCGATTTTATAGAAGCCTAATAAACTGGACGTTTTACTTTGGAATTGGTGAGTGCCGCTGTTTCTTCTCATCTCTCCTTCAAATATACCACTGTGTCTGCCTCAGCAGAGCACCACCGTATCCATTCACTGAACCGCACTGCCTGTGTCCTCCTAGCAATCCTGAATACTGGTCGGGTGTAGCAGTGCCGGCAGCGCTTTCTCCTCCTGATTGTGTTCTAGCCCCCTATCTATACAGACCTCAGACCAGCCCCCTATCTATACAGACATCAGACCAGCCCCCTATCTATACAGACCCCAGACCAGCCCCCTATCTATACAGACCTCAGACCAGCCCCCTATCTATACAGACCTCAGACCAGCCCCTATCTATACAGACCTCAGACCAGCCCCCTATCTATACAGACCTCAGACTAGCCCCCTATCTATACAGACCTCAGACTAGCCCCCTATCTATACAGACCTCAGACCAGCCCCCTATCTATACAGACCTCAGACCAGCTCCCTATCTATACAGACCTCAGACCAGCCCCTATCTATACAGACCTCAGGCCAGCCCCCTATCTATACAGACCTCAGACCAGCCCCTATCTATACAGACCTCAGACCAGCCCCCTATCTATACAGACCTCAGACTAGCCCCCTATCTATACAGACCTCAGACCAGCCCCCTATCTATACAGACCTCAGACCAGCCCCCTATCTATACAGACCTCAGACCAGCCCCCTATCTATACAGACCTCAGACCAGCCCCCTATCTATACAGACCTCAGACTAGCCCCCTATCTATACAGACCTCAGACCAGCCCGCTATCTATACAGACCTCAGACCAGCTCCCTATCTATACAGACCTCAGACCAGCCCCCTATCTATACAGACCTCAGACCAGCCCCCTATCTATACAGACCTCAGACCAGCCCCCTATCTATACAGACCTCAGACCAGCCCCCTATCTATACAGACCTCAGACCAGCCCCCTATCTATACAGACCTCAGACCAGCCCCCTATCTATACAGACCTCAGACCAGCCCCCTATCTATACAGACCTCAGACCAGCCCCCTATCTATACAGACATCAGACCAGCTCGCTATCTATACAGACATCAGACCAGCCCCCTATCTATACAGACATCAGACCAGCCCCCTATCTATACAGACCTCAGACCAGCCCCCTATCTATACAGACATCAGACCAGCTCGCTATCTATACAGACATCAGACCAGCCCCCTATCTATACAGATCTCAGACCAGCCCCCTATCTATACAGACCCCAGACCAGCCCCCTATCTATACAGACCTCAGACCAGCCCCCTATCTGTACAGACCTCAGACCAGCCCCCTATCTATACAGACATCAGACCAGCTCGCTATCTATACAGACATCAGACCAGCCCCCTATCTATACAGACATCAGACCAGCCCCCTATCTATACAGACCTCAGACCAGCCCCCTATCTATACAGACATCAGACCAGCTCGCTATCTATACAGACATCAGACCAGCCCCCTATCTATACAGATCTCAGACCAGCCCCCTATCTATACAGACCCCAGACCAGCCCCCTATCTATACAGACCTCAGACCAGCCCCCTATCTATACAGACCTCAGACCAGCCCCCTATCTATACAGACATCAGACCAGCCCCCTATCTATACAGATCTCAGACCAGCCCCCTATCTATACAGACCTCAGACCAGCCCCCTATATATACAGACCTCAGACTAGCCCCCTATCTATACAGACCTCAGACTAGCCCCCTATCTATACAGACCTCAGACCAGCCCCCTATCTATACAGACCTCAGACCAGCCCCCTATCTATACAGACCTCAGACTAGCCCCCTATCTATACAGACCTCAGGCCAGCCCCCTATCTATACAGACCTCAGACCAGCCCCCTATCTATACAGATCTCAGACCAGCCCCCTATCTATACAGACCTCAGACCAGCCCCCTATCTATACAGACATCAGACCAGCCCCCTATCTATACAGATCTCAGACCAGCCCCCTATCTATACAGACCTCAGACCAGCCCCCTATCTATACAGACATCAGACCAGCCCCCTATCTATATAGACATCAGACCAGCTCCCAATCTATACAGACCTCAGACCAGCCCGCTATCTATACAGACATCAGACCAGCCCCCTATCTATACAGACATCAGACCAGCCCCCTATCTATACAGACATCAGACATGCCTCCTATCTATACAGACCTCAGACCAGCCCCCTATCTATACAGACCTCAGACCAGCCCCCTATCTATACAGACCTCAGACCAGCTCCCTATCTATACAGACCTCAGACCAGCTCCCTATCTATACAGACCTCAGACCAGCCCCCTATCTATACAGACCTCAGACCAGCCCCCTATCTATACAGACATCAGACCAGCCCCCTATCTATACAGACCTCAGACCAGCCCCCTATCTATACAGACCTCAGGCCAGCCCCCTATCTATACAGACCTTAGGCCAGCCCCTATCTATACAGACCTCAGACTAGCCCCTATCTATACAGACCTCAGACCAGCCCCCTATCTATACAGACCTCAGACCAGCCCGCTATCTATACAGACCTCAGACCAGCCCGCTATCTATACAGACCTCAGACCAGCCCGCTATCTATACAGACCTCAGACCAGCCCGCTATCTATACAGACCTCAGACCAGCCCCCTATCTATACAGATCTCAGACCAGCCCCCTATCTATACAGACATCAGACCAGCCCCCTATCTATACAGACCTCAGACCAGCCCCCTATCTATACAGACCTCAGACCAGCCCCCTATCTATACAGACCTCAGACCAGCCCCCTATCTATACAGACCTCAGACCAGCCCCCTATCTATACAGACCCCAGACCAGCCCCCTATCTATACAGACCTCAGACCAGCCCCTATCTATACAGACCTCAGACCAGCCCCCTATCTATACAGACCTCAGACCAGCCCCCTATCTATACAGACCTCAGACCAGCCCCCTATCTATATAGACATCAGACCAGCCCCCTATCTATACAGACCTCAGACCAGCCCCCTATCTATACAGACATCAGACCAGCTCCCCAGGGCTGCCGTCAGAAATTTTGGGACCCCTTACACAGCTCAAGGCCTGGGCCCCCCCTCCTACCCCACCCCTTTAGAATCCGTCCTGACTCCACCTCCCCTCCACCCCCAAGGACCTACCCCCAATTTAATTATTTTTTTACAACTACAAAGACAGTAAAGTGATAAGCAGCGATTTCAGTAAGGAATTAATTTTTGACCAAATAATATGAAGCCGCTACCATGACATTGTAGACTCTTAAGCAGGACCCTCCACTAACACTAACTGCACTACCTGTTCTTATCTGCCCAGCAATCTTCCCCTGGCACATTTCAGAAAAAACACCCTAAAAGCACAAGGTTTACTGTTAGTGTTATGGGGGATCTGCGGATGACGCACTGTTATGGGGGATCTGCGGATGACGCACTGTTATGGGGGATCTGTGGGTGACGCACTGTTATGGGGGGATCTGTGGATGACACTGTTATGGGGGGATCTGTGGATGACGTACTGTTATTGGGGGGGGATCTGTGGATGACGAACACTGTTATGGGGGATCTGTGGAGGACACACTGTTATGGGGGGATCTGTGGAGGACACACTGTTATGGGGGGATCTGTGGATGACGTACTGTTATGGGGGATCTGTGGGTGACGCACTGTTATGGGGGATCTGTGGATGACGCACTGTTATGGGGGGATTTGTGGATGACGTACTGTTATTGGGGGGGGATCTGTGGATGACACACTGTTATGGGGGGATCTGTGGATGACGTACTGTTATGGGGGATCTGTGAGTGACGCACTGTTATGGGGGATCTGTGGAGGACACACTGTTATGGGGGATCTGTGGATGACACACTGTTATGGGGGATCTGTGGATGACACACTGTTATGGGGGATCTGTGGATGACACACTGTTATGGGGGATCTGTGGATGACACACTGTTATGGGGGATCTGTGGATGACGAACACTGTTATGGGGGATCTGTGGATGACGAACACTGTTATGGGGGATCTGTGGATGACGAACACTGTTATGGGGGATCTGTGGATGACGGACACTGTTATGGGGGATCTGTGGATGACACACTGTTATGGGGGATCTGTGGATGACACACTGTTATGGGGGATCTGTGGATGACACACTGTTATGGGGGATCTGTGGATGACACACTGTTATGGGGGATCTGTGGATGACGAACACTGTTATGGGGGATCTGTGGATGACGAACACTGTTATGGGGGATCTGTGGATGACGAACACTGTTATGGGGGATCTGTGGATGACGAACACTGTTATGGGGGATCTGTGGATGACACTCAACCACTCTCAAACCCAACTGGTCAAACTTGTTGAATGGATCCCAAACACAATATGCACAATAACACCCCCCACCGCCTCCAACACTTAATTAACCCCTTCATGGCCTAAAATTTTTTTTCAAAGCAGAACACAAAGCTAAATAGGGCTGGGTGGGCTGGCAAGGGAGGGGTTAATAACAATAAGTGATGGAGGATCCTGGCTATCCTGTGGGATAATCCAGAAAACAGCTTTGCATTTTACCCCCGAGCAAAGACCCCACAACATGGAGCTGCCGAGCCAAGGAGACAACATAGGGGTCAATATGAAAATAAATCATTTGGAGCCTCTGAAATCGCTCAGCGCAGTGTGCGGCGCAGGTGACTGTCACACTGCCGTTTCTGGGTGCGCCTGTGGGATCTGTTTCAGGGATCTCACAAGGGCCCCAAATGGATCAGTTTTGCCCCCAATGCATTTAGAATGGATAAGGATCCGCTCAGAATGCATCCGTTTGGCTCCGTTCCGCCTTCATTCCGCTCTGGAGGCGCAGCGTTTTGGTGTCCGCCTGGCGATGCGGAGCCAAACGGATCTGTCCTGACTTACAATATCAGTCAATAGGGACGGATCCGTTTACATTGACACAAATATGGTGCAATTACAAACGGATCCGTCCCCCATTCAGTGTAAAGTTATGACGGATCCGTTTGACCTACACTTAGACTTAGACTTTTTCTTTACTGAGTTCTGCAGACGGATACGGACACCAAGGTTTGCATTATAGGCGCGGATCCGTCTCCGCACCTGAATGCAGGTGTGACAGTCGCCTGCGCCGCACACTGCGCTGAGCGATTTCAGAGGCTCCACATTATTTCTTTACATATTGACCCTTATGTTGTCTCCTTGGCTCGGCAGCTCTATGTTGCGGGGTCTTTGCTCGGGGGTAAAATGCAAAGCTGTTTTCTGGATTACCCCACAGGATAGCCAGGATCCTCCATCACTTAGTGTTATTAACCCCTCCCTTGCCAGCGCACCCAGCCCCGGCTATTTAGCGGTGTGTTCTGCTTTGGATAAATCCTGTATGCCGCCATTACCAGTAAAATGATAACATTATTTATGGAAACCAGTAACCTAATGGACCTTAATGAGTCGCTGGGGTCCGTCCGGTCCAACATGTGATGGAGTGGAGCACGGAGCCGGCACTGACTCCTTCCTGGGCTGACTAAGTGGGGCGAGGGCACCAGGGCAGCAAGGCACCAGGGCACCAGGGCACCAGGGCAGCTGGGCAGGCTTCCCCCACAATTCTTTCCAGATTCGATTCCACTCCCAGAGGCCAGAACAGAAGCTCCCGCCGCCGCGCCTGGCTGCAAGCCTGCAAACCAGAATGGACTGTGTCTGGCAGTGGCAGGCAGGCTGCGGCGCGCTAATCTGAAGGCGGCGTCACGGCATGAGGCGGCAGCAGGCAGCGGACAGCGTCTGCCGTCGCCTGCCGCTGCGCAGCTACGTTCCTCTGCGCAGCGGCTCAGAGCCTTTTAAAAGGGAATGCAGCCGGAGCCGGTATACCAGGTATAATACGGGAATCAGCGGAGTGGAAGGGTGGGGCCTTTCGCCGTGCACTGCCGTGCTGCGCCGGAGCTCCACCCCCGTCCTCATTATAGTCAATGGGGACGGAGCGGCGGTCCGGTGAAATAATGGCAGGACGGATCCGACAGGGTGAACAGCCTGCCGGATCCGTCCTGCCGCTAGTGTGAAAGTAGCCTTACAATCTCATGGCTTCTGAGCAACAGATCGCGTGGTCTTCACCGTCATCTGTCACTTCTCTTATCTCTCTGCTCCTGTCCCTTAACCCTATCACTGCTGCAGCCGGTCATCAGCCTCAGTGTAACCTGTTCTAGAGTCTGACGGTTCTTTTTAGGCTACTTTCACACCTGCGTTCGAAGCAGATCCGTCTGGTATCTGCACAGACGGATCCGCACCTATAATGCAAACGCTTAGATCCATTTAGAACGGATCCGTTTGCATTACCGTGAAAAAAAAAATATATATATATATTTTTTTTTTTTTTTTTGTTCATGATAGTGCAAACTGATCCGTTTTGACTTTACATTGAAAGTCAATGGGGGACGGATCCATTTGAAAATTGAGCCATATTGTGTCAACTTCAAATGGATCCGTCCCCATTGACTTACATTGTAAGTCTGGACGGATCCGTTTGCCTCCGCAAAGCGTTCGGGTGTCCGCCTGCTGAGCGGAACGCAGGTCAAACGGTGCCAGACTGATGCATTCTGAGCGGATCCGTGTCCACTCAGAATGCATTAGGGCTGGACGGATCCGTTCGGGGCCGCTTGTGAGAGCCTTCAAACGGAACTCACAAGCGGAGCCCCGAACGCTAGTGTGAAAGTAGCCTAACACAAACAATCGAATGAGTCTCTAACAGTCGGATCTTTAGATTCTTTTAACCTGAGACTCATTCGATTCTTAGACTCTGTGTACAGTGTGTGACTCAGACTCAGAGCTGCTAGTGCTTGCCTTGCCTCAGCTCTGATTGGTTGGTGGGCGGAGAGGGGAGGGGCTGGCAGAAGCAGCTTCCACTCTAGGATCAGATTACACTCCCCTCTGTACTTGTGTCAGTGACTCAGAGCTGCTAGTGCTTGCATTGTCTCAGCTCTGATTGGTTAGTGGGAGGGGAGGGGCTGGCAGAAGCAGCTTCCACTCTAGGATCAGATTACACTCCCCTCTGTACTTGTGTCAGTGACTCAGAGCTGCTAGTGCTTGCATTGTCTCAGCTCTGATTGGTTGGTGGGCGGAGAGGGGCGGGGCTGGCAGAAGCAGCTTCCACTCTAGGATCAGATTACACTCCCCTCTGTACTTGTGTCAGTGACTCAGAGCTGCTAGTGCTTGCATTGTCTCAGCTCTGATTGGTTAGTGGGAGAGGAGGGGCTGGCAGAAGCAGCTTCCACTCTAGGATCAGATTCCACTCCCCTCTGTACTTGTGTCAGTGACTCAGAGCTGCTAGTGCTTGCATTGTCTCAGCTCTGATTGGTTAGTGGGAGAGGAGGGGCTGGCAGAAGCAGCTTCCACTCTAGGATCAGATTACACTCCTCCCAAGCCCCTCCCCTCCCTGCTGTCAGCGGCTCTGCTATTGTGTGCTGGGTCAGACTGAGCTGTTTCACTCGGATCCGCTCAGTCAGAGGAATCAACTCCAACGGTTTAGTGAACTGAATCGATTCAAATGAACCGAACATTACTAGCAAGGAATAATCAATTGCCCCCCTCTAGCGATGCAATAAAGTTCAACTCAAGTCACTGACAAATGGGAGGGGAGGGGGGGAAATTATTATTATTATTTTTTATTGGAACAGCCCGGGGCCCCCCCAGGGTCCGGACCCCTTACTGGGGTATCGGCTGTACCCCCCTGATGGCGGCCCTGCAGCTCCCTATCTATACAGACCTCAGACCAGATCCCTATCTATACAGACCTCAGAACATACCCTTAGCTATACAGACCTCAGACCAACCCCTATCTATACAGACCTCAGACCAGCTCCCTATCTATACAGACATCAGACCAGCCCCTATCTATACAGACCTCAGACCAGCTCCCTATCTATACAGACCTCAGGCCAGCCCCCTATCTTTACAGACCTCAGACCAGCCCCATATCTATACAGACCTCAGACCAGCCCCCTATCTATACAGACCTCAGACCAGCTCGCTATCTATACAGACCTCAGACCAGCCCCCTATCTATATAGACATCAGACCAGCCCCCTATCTATACAAATATCAAACCAGCCCCCTATCTAAACAGACCTCAGACCAGCTCGCTATCTATACAGACCTCAGACAAGCTCGCTATCTATACAGACCTCAGACCAGCTCCCTATCTATACAGACATCAGACCAGCTCCCTATCTATACAGACCTCAGACCAGCTCCCTATCTATACAGACCTCAGAACATACCCTTAGCTATACAGACCTCAGACCAGCCCCTATCTATACAGACCTCAGACCAGCTCCCTATCTATACAGACATCAGACCAGCCCCCTTTCTATACAGACTTCAGACCAGCTCCCTATCTATACAGACTTCAGACCAGCTCCCTATCTATACAGACATCAGACCAGCTCGCTATCTATACAGACCTCAGACCAGCTCGCTATCTATACAGACCTCAGACCAGCTCGCTATCTATACAGACCTCAGACCAGCTCGCTATCTATACAGACCTCAGACCAGCCCCCTATCTATACAGACATCAGACCAGCCCCCTATCTATACAGACATCGGACCAGCCCCCTATCTATACAGACCTCAGACCAGCTCCCTATCTATACAGACATCAGACCAGCCCCCTATCTATACAGACCTCAGATCAGCCCCCTATCTGTACAGACCTCAGACCAGCCCCCTATCTGTACAGACCTCAGACCAGCCCCCTATCTGTACAGACCTCAGACCAGCTCCCTATCTATACAGACCTCAGACCAGCTCACTATCTATACAGACCTCAGACCAGCTCACTATCTATACAGACCTCAGACCAGCTCACTATCTATACAGACATCAGACCAGCTCACTATCTATACAGACATCAGACCAGCTCCCTATCTATACAGACATCAGACCAGCTCGCTATCTATACAGACCTCAGACCAGCTCGCTATCTATACAGACCTCAGACCAGCCCCCTATCTATACAGACCTCAGACCAGCCCCCTATCTATACAGACCTCAGACCAGCCCCCTATCTATACAGACCCCAGACTAGCCCCCTATCTATACAGACCCCAGACTAGCCCCCTATCTATACAGACCTCAGACCAGCCCCCTATCTATACAGACCTCAGACCAGCCGCCTATCTATACAGACCTCAGACCAGCCCCCTATCTATACAGACATCAGACCAGCTCCCTATCTATACAGACATCAGACCAGCCCCCTATCTATACAGACCTCAGACCAGCCCCCTATCTATACAGACCTCAGAACATACCCTTAGCTATACAGACCTCAGACCAGCCCCCTATCTATACACACATCAGACCACACCAGGGGGCCACTGTTACAACGTTGTCTGCGTAGTTACTTGGTCTGAGGAGCACTGCAGGAACAAGGAGAGGTTTTGTGTAAAACATGATGCCCGACTTACCTTTTTCAGGGTGCTCTTTCCCTAGGAGTTGACAAGTACATAGTATTGTAGAATTTCTTGCAGTTGCGAACCCAGTGACCAGCTGTGGGGGACCTGGAGACAAGTGTCCTATTCCGGCACAACACCACCAGAAATGAAGTATTACAAGGGTCCTGTTTAAATCGGTGGACTATCTCTCTAATGCAAGACGTTGGGTCCTCCAGACAGTGAGACGCTCGTAGATGACTCCCCTTTCATCACACATTTGCCTTGATGTTTGTCACTGCTTCCTGAGGTTACTGTGCTGAACCTTCTACATTCAAGAGCCCACGACCACTTCTAGCAGGACCTGACATACACTGCTCGACTGTGTCTCCACCGACACCACAACCTCCTGAAGGCAGCTATAAACAAAGCACTTCCCCAATTCCCCTTGTCAGGAAGGGAGATGAATTGTTGGTAAAATGTAAATTTTCTTTAGTAAAAGCCAGTGTGTTCTCCTCCCCCGCTACCAGAGAGAGCAGTTATCTGCACACACCCTGTTACTAGCCTGGACCACAGAGGCCGGGGGAGGGGGAGGCGTGAAAACTTTACAGTCCGTATAGATATTCAGAATGTTTCATGACTAAAAATGTTACTTTTCTACTCTGATTCCAAGGGTAACATTGTACATATGTACATAGTAGGCAGTATTATAGTAGTTATATTCTTGTACATAGGAGCAGTATTATAGTAGTTATATTCTTGTACATAGGAGCAGTATTATAGTAGTTATATTCTTGTACATAGGAGCAATATTATAGCAGTTATATTCTTGTACATAGGAGCAATATTATAGCAGTTATATTCTTGTACATAGGAGGCAGTATTATAGTAGTTATATTCTTGTACATAGGAGCAGTATTATAGTAGTTATATTCTTGTACATAGGAGCAGTATTATAGTAGTTATATTCTTATGCATAGGAGGCAGTATTATAGCAGTTATATTCTTGTACATAGGAGCAGTATTATAGTAGTTATATTCTTCTACATAGGAGCAGTATTATAGTAGTTATATTCTTCTACATAGGAGCAGTATTATAGTAGTTATATTCTTGTACACAGGAAGCAGTATTATAGCAGTTATATTCTTGTACTTAGGAGCAGTATTATAGTAGTTATATTCTTGTACATAGGAGCAGTATTATAGTAGTTATATTCTTGTACATAGGAGCAGTATTATAGTAGTTATATTATTGTACATAGTAGGCAGTATTATAGTAGATATATTCTTGTACATAGGAGCAGTATTATAGTAGTTATATTCTTGTACATAGGAGCAGTATTATAGTAGTTATATTCTTGTACATAGGAGCAGTATTATAGTAGTTATATTCTTGTACATAGGAGCAGTATTATAGTAGTTATATTCTTGTACATAGGAAGCAGTATTATAGTAGTTATATTCTTGTACATAGGAGCAGTATTATAGTAGTTATATTCTTGTACATAGGAGGCAGTATTATAGTAGTTATATTCTTGTACATAGGAGGCAGTATTATAGTAGTTATATTCTTGTACATAGGAGGCAGTATTATAGTAGTTATATTCTTGTACATAGAAGGCAGTATTATAGTAGTTATATTCTTGTACATAGGAACAGTATTATAGAAGTTATATTCTTGTATATAGGAGGCAGTATTATAGAAGTTATATTCTTGTACATAGGAGGCAGTATTATAGTAGTTATATTCTTGTACATAGGAGCAGTATTATAGCAGTTATATTCTTGTACATAGGAGCAGTATTATAGCAGTTATATTCTTGTACATAGGAGCAGTATTATAGTAGTTATATTCCTGTACATAGGAGGCAGTATTATAGTAGTTATATTCTTGTACATAGGAGCAGTATTATAGTAGTTATATTCTTGTACATAGGAGGCAGTATTATAGTAGTTATATTCCCGTACATAGGTGCAGTATTATACTAGTTATATTCTTGTTCATAGGAGCAGTATTATAGTAGTTATATTATTGTACATAGGAACAGTATTATAGTAGTTATATTCTTGTACATAGGAACAGTATTATAGTAGTTATATTCTTGTATATAGGAGCAGTATTATAGTAGTTATATTCCTGTACATAGGAGGCAGTATTATAGTAGTTATATTCTTGTACATAGGAGCAGTATTATAGTAGTTATATTCTTGTACATAGGAGGCAGTATTATAGTAGTTATATTCCCGTACATAGGAGGCAGTATTATAGTAGTTATATTCTTGTACATAGGAGCAGTATTATAGTAGTTATATTCTTGTACATAGGAGCAGTATTATAGTAGTTATATTCTTGTACATAGGAGCAGTATTATAGTAGTTATATTCTTGTACATAGGAGCAGTATTATAGTAGTTATATTCTTGTACATAGGAGCAGTATTATACTAGTTATATTCTTGTTCATAGGAGCAGTATTATAGTAGTTATATTATTGTACATAGGAGGCAGTATTATAGTAGTTATATTCTTGTACATAGGAGGCAGTATTATAGTAGTTATATTCTTGTACATAGGAGCAGTATTATAGTAGTTATATTCCTGTACATAGGAGCAGTATTATAGTAGATATATTCTTGTACATAGGAGCAGTATTATAGTAGTTATATTCTTGTACATAGGTGCAGTATTATACTAGTTATATTCTTGTTCATAGGAGCAGTATTATAGTAGTTATATTCTCGTACATAGGAGGCAGTATTATAGTAGTTATATTATTGTACATAGAGAGCAGTATTATAGTAGTTATATTATTGTACATAGGAGCAGTATTATAGTAGTTATATTATTGTACATAGAGAGCAGTATTATAGTAGTTATATTATTGTACATAGGAGGCAGTATTATAGTAGTTATATTATTGTACATAGGAGCAGTAATATAGTAGTTATATTCCCGTACATAGGAGGTAGTATTGGGGGTTAAATTTGGGATGGATGATAATGCCAGGATAAATTGGGAAGATAAATTGCAAGCTGGAAATGCAAAGGTTCAACGATGGAAGAACTGGAGGCTGACCTATAGAGAAAGGGTTAAAATAGTGAAGACTTACCTGGTCCCTGTCTTCCTGTACGTATCTATCATTTTTCCTTTGCCAGAATCTTTCTCGGCTAGGCTCTTTAGCCTGTTTTTCCAGCTTCTTTGGGGGAACAGGTTTAACCTGATATAGAGGGGTATAACATACCTGCAGAGGAGAGGATGGGCTGGATATGATAAATCCAAGGGTGTTCTTTGACTCCATGTTTCTAAAAGTTAATTTTGGTTGCCTCCTTGTGGGTGAATAGTATCAGGGACTGGATATTGCCTTTTGCAGAGTCTTGGGTGCGAGGCGGCAGTCTCAAGAGGGGGAGATGGACAAGTGATTACCTCCCCCAGTACCTGGACTATGCCTAAGTATTCGAAGATGTCGGGTGGCACTGCGTCACAATATGGGTGCTCGGTCAGCGGGTGTCATCCCAGATAAACCAATGAGAAGAAAACTGATTAATTAGCTGCACACTCAGTGTTTGACAAAGGAACATGTACTGTACATAGGTGCAGTATTATAGATGTTATATTCTTGTACATAGGAGGCAGTATTATAGTAGTTATATTCTTGTACATAGGAGCAGTATTATAGTAGTTATATTCCTGTACATAGGAGGCAGTATTATAGTAGTTATATTCCTTTACATAGGAGGCAGTATTATAGTAGTTATATTCTTGTACATAGGGGCAGTATTATAGTAGTTATATTCTTGTACATAGGAGTAGTATTATAGTAGTTATATTCTTGTACATAGGAGCAGTATTATAGTAGTTATATTCTTGTACATAGGTGCAGTATTATAGATGTTATATTCTTGTACATAGGAGGCAGTATTATAGTAGTTATATTCTTGTACATAGGGGCAGTATTATAGTAGTTATATTCTTGTACATAGGTGCAGTATTATAGATGTTATATTCTTGTACATAGGAGGCAGTATTATAGTAGTTATATTCTTGTACATAGGAGGCAGTATTATAGTAGCTATATTCCTGTACACAGGAGCAGTATTATAGCAGTTATATTCTTGTACATAGGAGCAGTATTATAGTAGTTATATTCTTGTACATAGGCAGTATTATAGTAGTTATATTCTTGTACATAGGAGCAGTATTACAGTAGTTATATTCTTGTACATAGGAGCAGTATTATAGTAGTTATATTCCTGTACATAGGAGGCAGTATTATAGTAGTTATATTCCTGTACATAGGAGGCAGTATTATAGTAGTTATATTCTTGTACATAGGAGTAGTATTATAGTAGTTATATTCTTGTACATAGGAGCAGTATTATAGTAGTTATATTCTTGTACATAGGAGGCAGTATTATAGTAGTTATATTCTTGTACATAGGAGCCGTATTATAATAGTTATATTCTTGTACATAGGAGGCAGTATTATAGTAGTTATATTCTTGTACATACGAGCCGTATTATAGTAGTTATATTCTTGTACATAGAAGGCAGTATTATAGTAGTTATATTCTTGTACATAGGAGGCAGTATTATAGTAGTTATATTCTTGTACATAGGAGCAGTATTATAGTAGTTATATTCTTGTACATAGGAGCAGTATTATAGTAGTTATATTCTTGTACATAGGAGCAGTATTATAGTAGTTATATTCTTGTACATAGGAGCAGTATTATAGTAGTTATATTCTTGTACATAGGAGCAGTATTATAGTAGTTATATTCTTGTACATAGGAGCAGTATTATAGTAGTTATATTCTTGTACATAGGAGCAGTATTATAGTAGTTATATTCTTGTACATAGGAGCAGTATTATAGTAGTTATATTCTTGTACATAGGAGCAGTATTATAGTAGTTATATTCTTGTACATAGGAGCAGTATTATAGCAGTTATATTCTTGTACATAGGAGTAGTATTATAGTAGTTATATTCTTGTACATAGGAGGCAGTATTATAGTAGTTATATTCTTGTACATAGGAGGCAGTATTATAGTAGTTATATTCTTGTACACAGGAGCAGTATTATAGTAGTAATATTCTTGTACATAGAAGCAGTATTATAGTAGTTATATTCTTGTACATAGGAGGCAGTATTATAGTAGTTATATTCTTGTACATAGGAGGCAGTATTATAGTAGTTATATTCTTGTACATAGGAGCAGTATTATAGTAGTTATATTCTTGTACATAGGAGGCAGTATTATAGTAGTTATATTCTTGTACATAGGAGCAGTATTATAGTAGTTATATTCTTGTACATAGGAGGCAGTATTATAGTAGTTATATTCTTGTACATAGGAGGCAGTATTATAGTAGTTATATTCTTGTACACAGGAGCAGTATTATAGTAGTTATATTCTTGTACATATGATCAGTATTATAGTAGTTATATTCTTGTACATAGGAGCAGTATTATAGTAGTTATATTCTTGTACATAGGAGCAGTATTATAGTAGTTATATTCTTGTACATAGGAGCAGTATTATAGTAGTTATATTCTTGTACATAGGAGGCAGTATTATAGTAGTTATATTCTTGTACACAGGAGCAGTATTATAGTAGTTATATTCTTGTACATATGATCAGTATTATAGTAGTTATATTCTTGTACATAGGAGCAGTATTATAGTAGTTATATTCTTGTACATAGGAGCAGTATTATAGTAGTTATATTCTTGTACATAGGAGCAGTATTATAGTAGTTATATTCTTGTACATAGAGCAGTATTATAGTAGTTATATTCTTGTACATAGGAGCAGTATTATAGTAGTTATATTCTTGTACATAGGAGCAGTATTATAGTAGTTATATTCTTGTACATAGGAGCAGTATTATAGTAGTTATATTCTTGTACATAGGAGCAGTATTATAGTAGTTATATCTGTAAGGTAGTATATTCTTGTACATATGATCAGTATTATAGTAGTTATATTCTTGTACATAGGAGCAGTATTATAGTAGTTATATTCTTGTACATAGGAGCAGTATTATAGTAGTTATATTCTTGTACATAGGAGCAGTATTATAGTAGTTATATTCTTGTACATAGGAGGCAGTATTATAGTAGTTATATTCTTGTACATAGGAGCAGTATTATAGCAGTTATATTCTTGTACATAGGAGCAGTATTATAGTAGTTATATTCTTGTACATAGGAGCGGTATTATAGTAGTTATATTCTTGTACATAGGAGCAGTATTATAGCAGTTATATTCTTGTACATAGGAGCAGTATTATAGCAGTTATATCCTTGTACATAGGAGGCAGTATTATAGTAGTTATATTCTTGTACATAGGAGGCAGTATTATAGTAGTTATATTCTTGTACATAGGAGCAGTATTATAGCAGTTATATTCTTGTACATAGGAGCAGTATTATAGTAGTTATATTCTTGTACATAGGAGCGGTATTATAGTAGTTATATTCTTGTACATAGGAGCAGTATTATAGCAGTTATATTCTTAACCATATTTCTTTTTATTGTGGTAAGAAAACAAGGCCACATGCCCACACATGACAGCGGAATCATAACATTAATAGTTACAATAGTTATCCAGCACACAAGTCATATGTAAACATTTCCAGCGATTATCATCTGCATTAGAAATAAACATTTAAAGAAAAGAAAAGAAAAAAGGGGGGGGGGGACACTAGGATAGGAAGGTGAAGAGAACCAGGGAAGGGGAGAATTCCTGCTCTATCATGTGAAATTCCTGTGTGATTTCCACGGAGACCATAGTTTTAGGAAGCAGTGGCGTGAGTTTGTTTCCCAATGCGCCAATTCTTCAAAGCGGTAGATTTGATCTACCTTATCCGTCCACATATTGAGATCTGGAGGAGAATCAGTTTTCCACAAAAAGGGGACCAGCAATCTAGCCGCTGTAATCAGCATTGTAGGGAGGTTATTCTTGGCGGGGGTGAGCGTGTCATTTGGGCACCACATTAAGATAAGTTTGGCGTCTAAGACGACTCTGGTTTTGCAAACACTATTAATCACTGATTCTATCAATTTCCAGAACGGTTGGATCTTATGGCATAGCCACCAAATGTGTGATAATGAGCCCGTTTCTATGCCGCACCTCCAGCACACTTCAGGAACCTCAGGGTGAAGTTTGTGTAAGAATTCAGGAGTCTTATACCATCTACTTAGTAGTTTAAATGAATTCTCTTGAACTCTCACACAACGACTAAAACCATGAGAGTGAGCCAGAACAAAGGCCCTCTCCGGATCCGTCAGAGTCACCGAAAGCTCTCGTTCCCATGAAGTCACATAAGCCAACTCCGGTGGTAAGGAGGAAAGCATTTCCTTGTACATCTGGGACAGTGGTCTAGAGGGAAGTTTAGGAGCCAAGATTTTCTTCTCGAGCCAAGAAGGGGAGCTGTTGCCAACGAGGGGTCTAACGTATGACTTGATATCCCTTTTGAAAGCTGCCAAATGGAAAAAGGAAGCTGTCTTAATTTCGGGACGGTCCATTATTAAATCCCATTGTAAACTGCCGTCTGGGAGAAGGACATCCCGCAGGGATAAGTCAGCGAGCCTAGACCAAATCCCAGAGGGGTTTAGCACAGAAGGGTGAATATAGCTCTGCAGCAATTTGAGAGGCATATACGGATTGGGGAAGGTAAACTGCTTGGTTTGGACCATTTTAGACCATTCTACTAGCATTCCCTTCCACACCGGGGAAGAGGCGTAGTGATTGGCTGAGAAGGGCCTAACACCCCATAGAGTAAGCTGATCTTGGTTGGTGAGTAGTACAGATTTGAGACGTGAGCAAAGGGAGCTAGATTTGCGGGTCAAGGCAACTACACATCTACATAACTGAACAGCAGTGTAGTATGACTTTACATCAGGCATCCCGAAGCCTTCAAACTTCCTATCCCTTGTAAGGACAGAGTAGGCTATACGTGGTGACCTGCCATTCCAGAGAAAGCGCGTGAACACTCGGCGGACCTCTGAAAAGTATGAGTTCGGCAACCATATAGGAATGGCTTGCAGCAAGTAAAGGAATTTGGGAAGGATGAAAGTTTTCAGATAATTCTTTCTCCCTATCCATGAAACAAAAGGGAGTTTCAGATTCTGTAACTGGGTGCGAACTCCTTGCAGGAGTGGGGCATAGTTAAGGGAAGCTAGATCCTGAATGTTGGCCGAAATATGTGTTCCCAAGAACGTAATGTCTCTGGAGGCCCAGGCAAATGGGGTGGTATGTTTAAGGTTATTGACTACAGACTGGGGACAAGAGATGTTTAGTACCATAGACTTCCCATAATTTATTTTAAAATTGGATACAAACCCAAAATCCTCAAAGGTATTCAACAATTTGGGCAAGGCTTCTGCAGGGTTGGAGGTCATAACCAGGAGGTCATCCGCAAATGCTGCAATAACATGGGTTTGTGAGCCCACCTGAAGGCCTTTAATAACAGGGTCTGATCTGATTTTACACAGAAGGGTTTCCATCACCAGCACAAAAAGCGCCGGGGAAAGGGGGCACCCCTGTCTTGTCCCGTTGGTGATGCGAAATGGTGGGGATAATGCTCCATTGACTTTGACCATGGCAGAGGGGGCCGAATATAGGGTGTTAACAGCACTAATAAACTGGTCCGGGAGGCCAAACTTCGCCAGGGACCGCGACATAAAGAGCCAGCTGACCCTGTTGAAGGCCTTCTCTGCATCTGTGCTTACCAGGACCAAAGGTTTAGAGGATCTCTTGGCCCAGTTCACAAGATGTAAAAGCCGCACTGTATTTTCCGACCCCTGTCTGCCACGGACAAAGCCCACTTGTTCCTCATGTATAATGTCAGGGAGAATATCTTGAAGCCTGGAAGCCAGAATCTTCGCCCACCACTTCACATCATTATTAAGCAATGAAATTGGCCTATAATTACTGCAGCAAGTTGGATCCTTGTTTTCCTTATGGAGAACAGTAATGTGCGCCAGTAAGGAATGAGGAGCAAGAGCACCCCCTGTCAGAAGATAGTTGCACAAATTCCTGAAACGTGGGATTAAAACATCTTGAAAAGATTTGTAATATACAATGGAAAATCCATCAGGGCCAGGACTTTTACCTGACGGAATAGACATAAGTACCTTGCGGACCTCTGAATCAGAAATGGGCTTAGTCAGGAGAGAAGCTTTAGATGAGGGTAAGGAGGGAAGGTCTAGAGAGTGCAAAAATTTGTCGGTAGCCTCAGATAAGTCACCAGGTGTAGTCCCATCAGGGGATGGTAAATTATATAAGGCCTCATAAAAGGCGCTAAATGCCTTGGCGACTTCTGGAGTGGATTTATGTATTTTGCCTTTAGGGTCTTTAATAGAGGAAACAAAGGAGTCAGAAAACTGCTTCTTGGCAATTGCCGACATCAGTCTGTTTCCTCTATCCCCATGTGCATAAGCCCTGAAACGGGAACGTAGGACTAGCTTTGCAGAAGTAACATTCAGTAAATTCTTTAATTTTGTTCTGGCTTCAGTTAGCTCCGCTAGGGTGCTTATAGCTCGTGACTCCTTATGAGAGGATTCTAGACGGGCTATGGTCGCCAATAAGGCATCCAGGGCTTGTGTCCTTTGTTTTTTCACAAAAGCGCCTAAAGCAATAAGTTCCCCCCTCAGGACTACCTTATGAGATTCCCATAGTATGGAAGGGGACGGGGGTGAGTCTGGGGTGTCATTAAACGCGAAAAATTCAGATATAGAGGCTTTGAGTTTACCGGCGTGACTTGGATCTGAGATCAGGGTGTCATTGAGACGCCATAAGCGCTCCTTTCTCTGTGGTCCGGACAGGGAGAGGCTAACAATAACAGGGGCATGATCAGATAATGTTATATTACCTATCCGGGCTCCAGAGACATTACGTATATGCGAACTAGATAGGAAAATATAATCCAATCTGTGGAAAGAAAGTTTAGCATGTGAGTAAAATGTATAATCTCGGCCACTGGGGTTCAGGGCCCGCCATACATCTAATACTTTAAGTTTCCTTAAAGAGATTTTCAGCCTTTTCAAGAGCCTGTAAGATACAGAGGGTCTACCCGCCGAGGTGTCCACCGCAGGCTCTAGGGCGACGTTGAAGTCACCCCCCAAAACCAATAACCCCTCCGAGAAGGAGGACAGTACAGCAAAGGTCTGAACGAGCCATGGTATTTGGCCTTTATTGGGAGCGTACACGTTGGCAAAGGTTACTGGGGACTCGCCCAATAAACCCCGTACAAAAATGTACCTGCCCTCGGAGTCTGCTGAGATAGCCGTGTGTTTGAAGGGGAGACATTTATGCACAGCTATACTAACCCCCCTACTGGCAGAATCATGAGTGCTGTGAAACCACTGGACAAATTTCTTAGGGGGAAGACCAGGAACTTTACCCGTTCTGAAGTGGGTCTCTTGCAAAAAAGCCACAGAAACCTTATCTTTCAGAAGGAGAGATAGTATTTGAGACATTTTACATGGCTCGTTCAGCCCATGTGCATTTAGTGAAGCGACCACTATAGAGGACATTACTGCATACAATTAGATGAATAAAGGCATAATACGACCATGGAAATACTAAAAGGTAGACAGATGATATGAGCAGGAGGGGGGAAGGAGGATGGAAGAAACAGAAAAGAACAAAAAATTAATAAGAGAACATTAAACATGTCAAGTTGACAAGTGACCATCTCAGACAAAGCCCCCGTCCGAGAAGGGGTTGGTACTTTACTTATCACCAGCCAAGACAGGATTGGACTGGTTCGGGGGCAAGAAAAGTACCTATGGTCTAAACAAAAGAGACCAAAAACAAAAAATGCGTCCAGCATCTTAATCTATCCGGACATTACCCTGCAATGAGGAACAGAATACGTCGATCTAGAGGAAGCGTCCAGTAACAGCAATAAAGCGGCCCAGACCCACATATATAACTTATGAGAGCATTAAGCCCAAACATGAGATAGGCCGCAAAAATTAAACATTAAAACATAGAAAACGTCTAAAATGTGGAAAATGTGGAAAATGTAGAAAGGCCAAGTCCGCCGTAAATAACCCGTATACACGGAGGTGAGCGACAGTCATCTCCTTTTCTGGGGCGGAAAAAACAATAGCATGAAATGCGTACAAACACCTCTGATCAGGTAGGAGCTCTATCCATCCTGCTGCGGCCCGAACGATCCGATTTGCCCGCAGATGCTGTTTGCCAGGCGGTCACACGCGGTGGTGTGGGAAGGGCGCCATCTTGGTCTGCCGGTAACCATGAGGGGATTTCCATCGGAGGAACGTCCAGGGATCGCCAGACAGATTCCAGGTCAGCAGGAGAGCGCACGGTAAGTTGCTTACCATTCCTGGAGATCGCCAGCCCAAAAGGGTACAGCCAGCGGAATGGGGTCGAGGTTTTCCTTAGTATGTCCAGGAGAGGCCGGAAGAGACGCCGCTTGGCCAAAGTGGATGGTGCAATGTCCTGGAACATCTGGATCGGGGTATTTTCGTGCTCCAGTACCTCCATTTCTCTTTGACTTTTAAGGATGGCAGCGGTATCAACATAACTCAATAAGCCACATATCACATCACGTGGCGGTTCTTGCGGTTTAGGCCTAGGGCGCAGCGCCCTATGTATGCGTTCCACCACGATTCCCGCCGCTCTATCAGGACCAAGCAGCTTAGAGAACAATTCCCGTGCCACTGTCGGTAAGGCCTCCGCCGCAAACGACTCAGGTAGGCCGCGGATGCGGACATTGCGCCGGCGGCTACGGTTTTCTTGATCTTCCAACTTCAGGAAGGCATCGTTTATTAAGGCCTTATGAGACGCCAGTACCTCCGACACTTCACCTTCGTAGGTCATAATGGCTTCCTGAGTAGCTTCTAGCGCTACCACTCTCTGCCCCAAATGCTTCATATCGTCCTTAATATCAGACAGATCTTGTTTCAGGGGCGAGAGGGCAGATTCAAGGACCCGTCGCAGGGTCCGCTCTGAGAGAGGTGGATCTCTAGGCCTTCTAACCGAGGTATCGGAGCCGCTGCCTGCATCAGATAATTCTCCCGCATCGGAGTCATGTGCGCCAGACGCCGCCATGTCAGGGCCTTTCTGCGCTGTGAACCTCGGCGTTTTCCTAAGAAACTTCTCCATCTCAGGCTGTCTGGAGCGCAGTGGGGTAGACTCTGAGCTTCCTCTGTTCTTTTCCTTGCCAGGTTTCCCCATAATCAAGCAAATTATAGGCTTATATAGGGCAAATGAGCCGGAATGCTGGAGGAGCTCAAGCTCGTGCGGCCATTCAGCAGCGTGGCTAGGCTCCGCCCCCCAGCAGTTATATTCTTGTACATAGGAGCAGTATTATAGTAGTTATATTCTTATACATAGGAGGCGGTATTATAGTAGTTATATTCCTGTACATAGGAGGCAGTATTATAGTAGTTATATTCTTGTACATAGGAGGCAGTATTATAGTAGTTATATTCTTGTACATAGGAGCAGTATTATAGTAGTTATATTCCTGTACATAGGAGGCAGTATTATAGTAGTTATATTCTTGTACATAGGAGGCAGTATTATAGTAGTTATATTCTTGTACATAGGAGCAGTATTATAGTAGTTATATTCTTGTACATAGGAGCAGTATTATAGTAGTTATATTCTTGTACATAGGAGCAGTATTATAGTAGTTATATTCTTGTACATAGGAGCAGTATTATAGTAGTTATATTCTTGTACATAGGAGCAGTATTATAGCAGTTATATTCTTGTACATAGGAGCAGTATTATAGCAGTTATATTCTTGTACATAGGAGGCAGTATTATAGTAGTTATATTCTTGTACATAGGAGCAGTATTATAGTAGTTATATTCTTGTACATAGGAGCAATATTATAGCAGTTATATTCTTGTACATAGGAGCAGTATTATAGTAGTTATATTCTTGTACATAGGAGCAGTATTATAGTAGTTATATTCTTGTACATAGGAGGCAGTATTATAGTAGTTATATTCTTGTACATAGGAGCAGTATTATAGTAGTTATATTCTTGTACATAGGAGCAGTATTATAGTAGTTATATTCTTGTACATAGGAGCAGTATTATAGTAGTTATATTCTTGTACATAGGAGCAGTATTATAATAGGTATATTCTTAATCAAATTTCTTTTTATTGTAAGAAAAGCACAAAGTCATGTGGAAAGTCACACATCCTATGTACCAGACGCAGCTGGAGACTTGCTTAATCAGCAGGCACGGCATATCAAAAAAGTTGCTACACAACTTTAAGATCACAATCACAGTTGCATACAAATGAACAGGTAACGGGGGAACAAGACACGGGTGAGAGGAGGGAGGGGGGGGGAACAAGATGTCAGACGCATAAGTTAAATACGGCCAGAATCCGCGATATTGCTTCCAGGGGGACCATATCCTGACAAACAACGCTCTGGAGTGCGTTTCCCAATGAGCAAGCTCTTCAAACCTATATAGTTGATCGGCTTTCTCGATCCACATCAATAGGGATGGGGGTGAATCATTCCTCCACAGTAGAGGTATCAGCAAACGGGCTGCCGTAATAAGCATGGTCGGAAGGTTTGATTTTGAGGGAGCGAGCGTACCATTGGGGCACCAAAGTAGCAGAAGCTTTGCGTCTAACGTAATACGGGTATTACAGGCTTTGTTTATAGCTGCTACTACAGCTACCCAGAAAGGCTTAATTTTCTCACAACTCCACCAGATATGGGAGAGAGAGCCAGGACCTCCTCCGCTCCTCCAGCAACTGTCTGGGATATCAGGGTTAAGCTTATGGAGGAATTCCGGTGTTTTGTACCATCTTGTAAGTAATTTGTATGAGATAGCTTGTATCTTTATACACCGATTGAATCCGTGAGAATGAGCAAGGATAAAAGCCTTCTCGGGTTCGAACAAGGTGGTGGATAGCTCCTTTTCCCAGGCTGCGAGAAACCACAGGTCTGGAGGGGCGGAGGAGAGCAGCTCTTTGTAAAAAGTGGAGAGAGGCTTTTGTGGGCGTTGAACACTGGAAATTTTCCCTTCTAACCAGGAGGGAGGCCATAACTGCCAGGAAGGAGGCCACCTGAACTCTCGGGAGTGCAAAAATTTTGCTCCAATCTAAGGCCCCTGAAACAGACACAATGTCCTGAAGCTTAAAGCTGGACAACATGGCCCAGATCCCTGTTGCCTCAGAAGTGTTAGGATGAATATAGGACTGGAGCAGGTGTAAAGAGAGACTGTTGCTCGGAAACTGGAGGGTCGAGTCCCGGTATAATTTGGACCATTCCAATAGTAAGCCCTTCCATAGAGGTGAGGTATACTTGTTATTAGCAGTGCATTTGCACAAGCCCCAAAGAGCTAGCTGGTCCTTATAAGGGAGCATATCACTCTCTAGTTGGGAGACAAGGTTAAGAGGGCGCCAGGAGAGGAGGCTCAAGGCTCTATTAAGCATAGATGCCTTATAATAAAGGTACATGTCAGGTAGGCCGAAGCCTCCCAATCTTCTCTCCCGAGTAAGGGCGGCATATGCTATTCTGGGGGACCCACCGGACCAAACAAAAGCTGAAAAGATCCTGCGGACCTCCACAAAGAAGGAATGGGGTAGCCAAACGGGAAGTGTTTGGATGAGGTAAAGTAGTCTGGGGACAATAAAAGCTTTGATGTAATTCTTCCTTCCAATCCACGATATGAATGGAAGTTTCAGGGAGTGCAAATGTGATCTAATAGATCTAAGTAGGGGGCTATGGTTAAGCTCAAAGAGTTCTTCTGGCTTCGCAGAGATGTGAGTGCCCAGGAATGGGATTGATTTGGGGGCCCATGAAAAGGCG
The DNA here is from genome assembly GCF_014858855.1 of Bufo gargarizans. Lineage (NCBI taxonomy): Eukaryota > Metazoa > Chordata > Amphibia > Anura > Bufonidae > Bufo > Bufo gargarizans. Next base: position 1,302,847 of record NC_058081.1, on the reverse strand, counting down.
GTGGTGTTTTTGAGCATATCGATGGTAGAAGATGGACAAGAGATATTAAGGGCTTCTGACTTGGTGTAATTAATCCTAAAGTTAGACACCAGTCCATATTCTTCAAAAAGGGCTTGGAGTCTGGGAAATGAGGTCAGGGGGTTGGACGTGATGAGCAGGAGGTCGTCTGCAAAAGCAGCTGTCAAATGAGTATGAGACCCTAGAGTAATCCCCCGAATGTCCGGATCTTGTCTAATTTTGGCCAGCAGGGTCTCCATGACAATAACAAAAAGGGCAGGTGATAAGGGGCAGCCTTGCCTTGTCCCATTAGTAATGGGAAAGGCTGGAGAAAGCGTACCATTGATCCGGATCCTGGCAGAGGGGAGCGAATACAGTGAGAAGATGGATTGGATGAACTGGTCTGGAAGGCCAAATTTGGACAGAGCTCGAGACATAAATTGCCAGCTAATCCTGTCAAAGACCTTCTCTGCATCCGTGCTAAGAAGGGCCAGCGGAATAGAATTATGCCGGGCCTGTGTGATTAGGTGAATGACACGGACCGTGTTTTCACTCCCCTGTCTGCCAGTGACGAACCCCACCTGCTCCTTGTTGATAATGCCAGGGAGAACCGACTGGATCCGTTGAGCCAGGATCTTGGCCCACCACTTCACATCTGTGTTTAAAAGCGAAATAGGGCGGTAACTCCCGTAATTCAGGGGATCCTTATTTTCTTTGTGAATTACTGTGATATGGGCCGAGAGCGATTGTGGAGGGAGAGAACCCCCTTGGAGTAAGTAATTACAGAGGACGTTAAATTGTGGGATCAGAATGTGCTTAAAGGTCTTATAATAGGAGATGGTAAAGCCATCCGGGCCCGGGCTTTTCCCTGAGGGGCTGGATGCGAGGACCTTACTAATTTCAGAGTCTGTAATAGGGGACAGGAGCTGAGCCGACTGCAATGGGGTGATGGCGGGTAACTGAAGGGAGGAAAGGAATTTCTCCGTAGCTTCCCCCAATTGGGCAGGCGATAGTTGGTTAGGGGATGCTAAGTTATATAGGTCCCTGTAAAATGCACAGAAGGAGTTTGCAATGTCTGGAGTGCTTTTGTACAACGTGCCTTTGGCATCTTTTACTGCTGCTATAAAGGAATCAGCTCTCTGTTTTTTGACAAGGGCAGCCATTAGTCTATTCCCCTTATCTCCATGGGCGTAAGATCGGAATTTGGCTCGTAAAAGCAGTTTAGCTGACGTGACATTTAGCAGGTTCTTAAGTTTTGTGCGCACCTCTGAGAGTTCGGGGGCACATCTAAGGGCCTGTGAGTGCTTGTGCATCATTTCTAGTGCTTGTATCTGGGAGAGGAGTGATGCTACTACCTGGTTCCTCTGTTTTTTAATATGAGCTCCTAAGGCTATCAGCTCACCTCTCAGTACTGCCTTGTGTGTCTCCCAAGTGATGGAAGGGGACGGTGCGTCCGGGCCTAGGGTATTAAGCGTGAAAAATTCTGATATGATAGAGGACAACTTAGCGATATGGGAGGGGTCGGAGATAATGGTCTCATTAATACGCCAAGTCCATTCCCAAATTTGGGAGGTCCTGCAGGGAAACGCTCAGAAATACAGGGGCATGGTTGGACAGGGTGATGTTCCCTATGAAGGAGTTTTACTGACCCTATTAACGTGGGTTTTAGACAAAAATAAATAATCTAGCCTATGATAGGAAGATTTAGCTGCCGAGTAGAAGGTGTAATCCTTACTAGAGGGGTTCGTAACGCGCCAAATATCTAGTAAACCCAGCCTGTGTAAAGCGAGTTTGAGCCGTCGTAACTTCCTATGTGTGATTTTCCATTAGAGGAATCTATGGAAGGTTCCAGTGTTACATTGAAGTCACCTCCCAAAATTACCATTCCCTCCTTAAAGGAGGACAGCGAGCCAAGGGTCTGAACGAGCCAGGCAACCTGCCCTTTGTTGGGAGCGTAAATGTTTGCTAGGGTTAGGCCTCTTTCACACTTGCGTTGTCCGGATCCGGCGTGTACTCCACTTGCCGGAATTACACGCCGGATCCGGAAAAACACAAGTGTACTGAAAGCATTTGAAGACGGATCAGTCTTCAAAATGCGTTCAGTGTTACTATGGCAGCCAGGACGCTATTAAAGTCCTGGTTGCCATAGTAGGAGCGGGGAGCGGGGGAGCGGTATACTTACCGTCCGCGCGGCTCCCGGGGCGCTCCAGAGTGACGTCAGAGCGCTCCATGCGCATGGATCTCGTTATCCATGCGCGTGGGGCGCCCTGACGTCACTCTGGAGCGCCCCGGGAGCCGCACGGATGGTAAGTATGCTGCTCCCCGCTCCCCACTACACTTTACCATGGCTGCCAGGACTTTAGCGTCCCGGCAGCCATGGTAACCATTGAGAAAAAGCTAAACGTCGCATCCGGCAATGCGCAGAAACGACGTTTAGCTTAAGGCCGGATCCGGATCAATGCCTTTCAATGGGCATTCATTCCGGATCCGACCTTGCGGCAAGTGTTCCGGATTTTTGGCCGGAGCAAAAAGCGCAGCATGCTGCGGTATTTTCTCCGGCCAAAAACCGTTCCGTTTCGGAACGGAAGACATCCTGATGCATCCTGAAGGACGGACTGTCCATTCAGAATGCATTAGGATAAAACTGATCAGGATTCTTCCGGCATAGAGCCCCGACGACGGAACTCTATGCCGGAAGACAAGAACGCAGGTGTGAAAGAGCCCTAACAGGTGTGTCAGCAATAGCGCCTTTAACAAACAGATAAGGACCCTCAGGATCCGAGGAGACAGCAGAATGCTTGAAGGGCAACTGCTTGTGGACCGCTATGCTGACACCCCTGCTAGCCGAACTATAAGTGCTGTGGAACCATTGGGAAAACCGCTTGGGGGGCAGTTTAGGGATCTTACCCTCTCGGAAATGTGTCTCCTGAAAAAATGCTATAGACACTTTATCTCTCTGAAGGAGAGCAAGGACCTGGGACCGCTTGCATGGCTCGTTCATTCCCCGGGCATTCAAGGAGGGTATCACAATGGATGACATACTGTAAATGAGAGGAGATAGTCAGCGACTAAATACATGCTATGCGACATCTGTTGGGAGAAGGGTGGGTGAGACACAAGAGGGAAGGGGGGGAGACAAACAGGTGGGGAACATAACAACAGTGCAAATAAGGCTTGCAATAGAAGCTCTACTGAGCACCTGACTGTAGGGCGACCCTTTCGCATCACGGCTATCAGCCGGGGTCTGCCAGGTGGGGGGTCCCGCAGAGCTAGAGATGGCCAGTGGGCAGCCATCGAGAGGGGAAAAGGGTAACCTTCGGGTATAACCGGGTTAACCCCTGCAAAATAGGATAAAGGCAGGGAGTGGGAGAGGTCAATACCTCAGAGAGGCTCTTAGAAGCCTAGAAACAAGAGGGGGACCAGACTAAACAGTGAACAACTACTGTAAGACTGACGGGTGGGAGCAGCCTAGAGTCAGACATAGAACCCGGGGGGTATACAAGGCTTCAGGCCTTCCCGCCAAAAGGTACTCAGTCCCACATAAACCGTTTAAAGCAGGAACAAAATGTAGAAAACCTTACTAACGGTCTTATACTCAGGTTGAAGCAAATGTAGATTTTTCAGCCCTGGTTCTGGGCCCTTTTCGCACAGGAACGGAGCGCCAGTCGGCCGCTTGAGGAGGCGGTACAGGTGGATCTTCTAGATCCACTGGCATCCATAAAGGGATCTCAATAGGGGACATCCCCAGTGGGACCCAACTTGCTTGAAGGTCTGCTGGCGAGCAGATAGTGACCTGGCGACCATTCTTCAAGATCGCTATGCCAAACGGATAGAGCCAGCGGAATGGAGTACCTGACTCTTTAAGGGCATCCAGAAGCGGCCGGAGGATGCGCCTTTTAGCCAAGGTGGACGGCGCCAGGTCCTGAAAGAACAGAACAGGCGCACCCTCATGCTGGAGATTTTCAGCTTCTCTACTTGCTCTCATAATCGCGGCCGTATTGACAAAGCTGAGAAGGCCGCAGACCACGTCACGAGGTGGGTCTGTGGCTTTAGGCTTTGGCCTTAGTGCGCGGTGTATGCGCTCAATCACGATCTGTTCCGATCTTTCAGGCCCAAGGAGACCCGCGAATATCTCATGCGCCACCTTGTTAAGTGCTTCATTCGCAATCGATTCCGGCAGACCTCGAATTCTAAGGTTCTTCCTGCGGCTTCTGTTCTCTTGGTCTTCTATGCGAAGAAGCGCGTCATTCAATAAATCGGAATGGGAGCGAATCGCATTATACGATTTTTCTTCTCTTTTAATGGCCGCCTCATGTGAACTTTCTAGGTCCGACACCCGATGCCCGATACTGCGGAGGTCCTCCTTTATATCGGAGAAGTCCTTTTTTATAGGAGCGAGTGCTGAGTTAAGCACTTCCAGGAGCGCAGCTTTAGTAAAGGTTCTCCCTTGATTGCGGGACTTACATGTCGAGGTGTCAGACGCGCTGCCAGCATCCGAATCTTCCTCCGCATCAGATAGCTGAGCTGGGGCCGCCGCCATCTTAGGGGTTTCAGCCGCTCTAAGCTTCGTCTGCTTTCTGAGGTACTGGTCCATCTCAGGCTGTCTGGACCGAGCAGTAGTGTGGTCAGCTGGTTCCTTGGATCTTTCCTTTCCCACTTTGCCCATCTGTGCAACTTTTTAAGCTGATTTTAGGGTCTAAATCACCGGCGAGGTAGAGGAGCTCAGCAACACGCAGCCATTCAGCTACACAGCCAGGCTCCGTCCCCCATAGTAGTTATATTCTTGTACATAGGAGCAGTATTATAGTAGTTATATTCTTGTACATAGGAGCAGTATTATAGTAGTTATAGTCTTGTACATAGGAGCAGTATTATAGTAGTTATATTCCTGTACATAGGAGCAGTATTATAGTAGTTATAGTCTTGTACATAGGAGCAGTATTATAGTAGTTATATTCCTGTACATAGGAGGCAGTATTATAGTAGTTATATTCTTGTACATAGGAGCAGTATTATAGTAGTTATATTCTTGTACATAGGAGGCAGTATTATAGTAGTTATATTCTTGTACATAGGAGGCAGTATTATAGTAGTTATATTCTTGTACATAGTAGCAGTATTATAGTAGTTATATTCTTGTACATAGGAGCAGTATTATAGTAGTTATATTCTTGTACATAGGAGGCAGTATTATAGTAGTTATATTCTTGTACATAGGAGCAGTATTATAGTAGTTATATTCTTGTACATAGGAGGCAGTATTATAGTAGTTATATTCTTGTACATAGGAGCAGTATTATAGTAGTTATATTCTTGTACATAGGAGCAGTATTATAGTAGTTATATTCTTGTACATAGAAGCAGTATTAAGTAGTTATATTCTTGCACATAGGAGCAGTATTATAGTAGTTATATTCTTGTACATAGGAGCAGTATTATAGTAGTTATATTCTTGTACATAGGAGCAGTATTACAGTAGTTATATTCTTGTACATAGGGGCAGTATTATAGTAGTTATATTCTTGTACATAGGAGCAGTATTATAGTAGTTATATTCTTGTACATAGGAGCAGTATTATAGTAGTTATATTCATGTACATAGGAGCAGTATTATAGTAGGTATACCCTTGTACATAGGAGCAGTATTATAGTAGTTATATTCTTGTACATAGGAGGCAGTATTATAGTTGTTATATTCTTGTACATAGTAGGCAGTATTATAGTAGTTATATTCTTGTACATAGCAGTATTATAGTAGTTATATTCCTGTACATAGGAGCAGTATTATAGTAGTTATATTCTTGTACATAGGAGGCAGTATTATAGTAGTTATATTCTTGTACATAGGAGCAGTATTATAGTAGTTATATTCTTGTACATAGGAGGCAGTATTATAGTAGTTATATTCTTGTACATAGGAGCAGTATTATAGCAGTTATATTCTTGTACATAGGAGGCAGTATTATAGTAGTTATATTCTTGTACATAGGAGCAGTATTATAGTAGTTATATTCTTGTACATAGGAGGCAGTATTATAGTAGTTATATTCTTGTACATAGGAGCAGTATTATAGTAGTTATATTCTTGTACATAGGAGCAGTATAATAGTAGTTATATTCTTGTACATAGGAGCAGTATTAGAGTAGTTATATTCTTGTACATAGAAGCAGTATTATAGTAGTTATATTCTTGTACATAGAAGCAGTATTATAGTAGTTATATTCTTGTACATAGGAGCAGTATTATAGCAGTTATATTCTTGTACATAGGAGCAGTATTATAGTAGTTATATTCTTGTACATAGGAGCAGTATTATAGTAGTTATATTCTTGTACATAGGAGCAGTATTATAGTAGTTATATTCTTGTACATAGGAGCAGTATTATAGTAGTTATATTCTTGTACATAGGAGCAGTATTATAGCAGTTATATTCTTGTACATAGGAGCAGTATTATAGTAGTTATATTCTTGTACATAGGAGCAGTATTATAGTAGTTATATTCTTGTACATAGGAGGCAGTATTATAGTAGTTATATTCTTGTACATAGGAGCAGTATTATAATAATTATATTCTTATACATAGGAGGCAGTATTATAGTAGTTATATTCTTGTACATAGGAGCAGTATTATAGTAGTTATATTCTTGTACACAGGAGCAGTATTATAGTAGTTATATTCTTAACCAAATCTCTTTTTATTAAGAGGCAAGTTATCAGCAACGATAAGACATGTTATCTCTAGAAGCCAGTCGCAGCTGGCGACACAATTCAAATTTAGATCAGTCACAGATAATGACAACAATCTCATGGTATTGAGAGAAGACATGTGTGAACATTAGTGATGAGCGGCAGGGGTCTTATTCGAATTCGCGATATATCGCAAATATTTTGTAGAATATTCGTTGAATATTGGCAAATTCGAATATTCGTTATATTCAACGATTTTTTTTACTTGAAAAATCGGCAAGGTAATGATTGTGTAATATGCAAATTTTCGTAATGTAAATTTTTCAACTTACAACTATTAGACAAAGATTATAGCACAATTAGCTAAATTGCTCTATATTCTTTTTTTTTTTCCGAATATTCGCTATATTGCTATAACTTTGTTTTTTCGAATATTCGTAATATTCTAAAACAAGAATACATAGCAATATAGCGAATATTCGAAAAAAAAATCGAATATAGAGCAATTTAGCTAATATAGCGCTATAATCTTCTTTAGTCTAATAGTTGTAATTTTTTTTCTCATCTGGAGTTCAGATTTTAAAAAAATTACAACTATAAAAAAAAAGATTATAGCACTATATTAGCTAAATTGCTCTAGATTCTTTTTTTTTCAAATATTCACTATATTGCTATATATTCTTGTTTTAGATTACGAATATTCTGAAAAACAAAGCTATAGCAATATAGCGAATATTCGGAAAAAAAAAATCGAGCAATTTAGCTAATCTAGGGCTATAATCTTCTTTGTCTAATGGTTGTAAGTTGAAAAATTAGCAATAAACAATTTGTATTACGAAAATTCGCAAACAACACTACTCCTAAAGTCAAATATACTGCAGCCTTCTCATTGGCCCACAAGCTAATAGCAGGGAGGGATCATGTGTACTGATTAAAAAAAAAAATAATATTCGAAATTATGAATATATATCACTATATTCGAAATATTCGCGAATTTTCAAAGTACCTATATTCGCGATAAAATTTCAAAATTCGAATATTCGTGATCAACACTAGTGAACATGAGTAACAGTAGGGGGGGAGACAAGGGAAAGAACATAGCGGGGGGGGGGGGGTAGGTGGGGGGTATGTAGGATGTTGTTTCTCACGAGGATCTGAAAATTTTGGAATTGCTTCAAGGCGGACCATAATTTCAGGAACTGAGGTCTGGAATGAGCCAATTTCTCAAATCTAAATATTTGGTCAGATCTCTCAATCCATGACAAAATAGAAGGAGGGGAGTCATTCCTCCAAAGAAGGGGAATTAATAAGCGGGCCGCGATGAGGAGCAAGGTCTGAAGATTGGATTTAGAGGGAGGCAAAGAACCATTAGGGCATCAAAGCAATATCAGTTTTGCGTCTAACTAGACTTGGGTATCACAAATCCGGTTCAACATGTTCTCTACCTGAGACCAGAAAGGGCGGATTTTACTGCAATGCCACCATATATGGGAAAGCGAACCAACTTCTGTTCCGCACTCCGCACCTCCAGCACAGATCTGAGATATCAGGGTTGAGCCTATGAAGGAATTCCGGCGTCTTATACCATCTCGTCAGTAATTTGTAGGAATTGGCCTGGATCTTGATTCAGCGGTTAAATCCATGAAAGTGTGTAAGAATAAAAGCTTTGTCAGGCTCAGATAGAGTTATTGAGAGCTCTTTCTCCCAGGCCTTTAGAAACTGTAAGTCTGGGGGTGTGGAAGAGATCAGCTCCTCATATAGCGTAGAAAGGGGCTTAGATGGGAGGAGAGTTGCGGAGAACTTTTTCTAGAGCGAAGAAGGCTCATCAGTAGGTCGGAGCGGTTTTTCGAGAAGTGCTAAGTCCTCTTTGGGAGGCGTATCGTCATCGTCCTGCGTTTCCCCCCAGCCACGCACCAGTGATGGTCCCGAGCTGTGTTGGGTGCCACCCCGCTGTGAACAGGCTTCATCCTCCTCCACCTCCTCCACCTCCTCCTCGTCCTCCAGTAGTGGGCCCTGGCTGGCCACATTTGTACCTGGCCTCTGCTGTTGCTCAACTCTAGTTATATCGAATATTCGTCATTTTGTAACATCTAAAAACATGATTCCTCCCTGCTTCTTTCTTGTGGGTCAATAAGCCATTGGCCCACAAGCAACTTAAGCAGAGGGGAATCATGTTTTCATATGGAAAATAAAATGACGAATATTCTAAAAAACTAATACATAGCAATATAGTGAATATATTCGTTATTTAGAATTTTGGCATTATTTTTTTCCTATCTGTACAGTTGTTCGCATACTCCTCCCCGACAAGCGTCCCCGTCACCATGTGTGCCAAAGTATGCCAAAGTGGAATAACAGTACACATTGGAAAAAAAAAAGACGACTATTCTAAATAACTAATTTATTCGCTCTAGTGCTATAACTTCGTCTTTTAGAATATTCGTAAATATTGCTCGTAGAGCAATATTACGAATATTCGTAAAATACACATATAGACTGTAATTTAGCTAATATACTGCTATAGTAATTTTTTTAATAGTGTACCTATTTTCCAAAACTGAAGTTCAGAAAAGGCAAAAAAAAAATTGACAAAAAAAAAAGGATTATAGCACAATATTAGCTAAATTACAGTCTATATGTGTATTTTACGAATATTTGTAATATTGCTCTAACTTCGTCTTTTTGAATATTCGTAAAATACACATATTAGCCTAGCCATAGTCATAGGAACTGTCAAAAGAAAAATCACAATACGCAAATAATTAAATTGTATATTATTCGCGATAAATAGAATTTTGACGAATATTCGATTTTGATGAATATAAGACGAATATTCAATCGAATATTCGCGAAATATCGCGAAATCGAATATGGCACCTCCCGCTCATCACTAATTATGAGGTGGCAACTGAACTTGATAAGAAAGACTCCGAGGTAAGGATAGTGATGGGGAGAGACTGTCTGCGTATTCATCAGCACCTCTCAGTCCATGATGCCGACAAGCAGGACACAGAGAAAACTCTGTCTGCATCACAGAGTCATTTTATGCCTTCACGGTACATATTCAATACCACAAACCAAGGCCCATTGGAAACTATAGATCAGAATGGGACTAGACTGAGGCAGCTAGCCGCTACATGTCAGTATTACATGATGAACTTATCAGAGACAGAATAGTTCTGGGATCAAAAGACATTAATGCTAGAAAGAGAATGCTCCGAGTACCAGACCTGAACCTACAGAGAGCCAGTGACAGGTGTAGAAGCCGTGAACTTACAGAAATGCAGATACAAGCAATGCAAGAAAGCAAAAGTGAAACCGAAGCCGTACATTATACCGCTAAAACATAAAAAGCCCATGAAAGAAAGCAAAGTAAAAACAATCAGATGTAGATACTGTGGAAACAACCACCCCTGGGGCAGAGACCACTGTCCTGTAGTAAATGCAGGCAGAAAGCAAGTGCCAGAATAGTCAGGTCAATGCCAGTCAGGGGCTCCGATCTAAATTGATTCATATAACAAAAATCGAAGACTGGCACACTTTACATATGGACCAACCTGGACAAAGTCTGAACTACAATCTATTTATTACAGACATAATATGTTAAAATATAAAAATAAAATATCGAATATAAAATATTACACACAATTTATATAACATATAGTGGCTCAAGATAAATAACGAGTCGATTAATTATGCGTTCTGAGGCATGGCAACATCAAATCGGCTACTTAAATTAGATTGTGAATCTGAAATCGCTGTTCAGTATCCTTTGTTGCAACAATGTATTCACAATGTCTCACCGCAGTGTTGGAAAAAATAGACGATGTGTTTGGCCAATGTAGCAATTCGTTGGTATCAGACTGAATGTGGATTTTGTCCTTTTGTGAGGATTCTAATAACCGGTCAACAAGATCCTTTTAAACTGTGCTGATGACCCACCTAGTGGACTTACCTTTGTTTGTCCCGACAGTGCGCCAATTTCCGTGGTCCCTTCTAAGGCCAACTACAGACCGGCGTCCCGGCTGTGTCTCCCTCGGCATCTCGCGTTTGTTTGAAGGTTGATTCACCACATGGGTGGTACTCACAGAACTGACGTTGTGAACGAGCAGGACTGGATCTTCCGGTAAGTTCCGATCAGACTTTAATCGAATCTTCGATTATATTAAGCGATAGTAGTTTGTTTATAAGATAAAAAGTGCACTGTTTTCCATCCAAGTAAAGTCCATTCTTTTTGGGGTGAAGTTTATGTTTCAATTATAATTTTACCAGACACGTTTCGGGGATGACTCTCCCCTTCCTCAGTGGTAGCACCCCTCCTGCATAAATGGTGGGGTTTTATACCTAGAATGGTTATATTCAAAACCCGGTATGGATTATTTTAGGTTTAATTTTCCAATTTACAGATTTTCAATGCCGATTTCGGGTTTATTTGCAATGGGACATCTTTCGTTTTCTATTGTTGCTAATTATCATGTCCAAGCTGCGAATATGCCTTGATCCCAAAGACTTAAATAAAGCACTAAAACGCTCACATTATCCAATGCCCAGAGGAAATCCTGCCAAGTTTAACAAATGTAAAAGTATTTTCTGTCTCTGATGCTCAGGATGGCTTCTGGCAAGTAAAACTGGACACTAAAAGCAGTTATCTCACTACATTCTGGACTCCCTTTGGGCGTTACCGATGGCTACGCATGCCTTTTGGGATTGCTACTGCGCCAGAAGAATGTCAACGTAGACAACATGAAGCAGTAGAAGGTCTGCCGCGGAGTGGAAGTTATTGCAGATGATATATTGGTGTATGGCTGTGGTGACACTACAGAGGAGGCCACAAAGGATCATGACAAGAATTTGATTGGACTCTTAGAGAGAGCACGAAAGCTGAACCTAAAATTCAATAAAAAGAAGCTGAGATTGAGGCGGTCTTCAGTACCATACATGGGACATTTACTCACAGCAGAAAAAGTCAGAGCAATTTTAGAAGTAACAAAGCCTGACAATGTACAAGCAGTTCAGAGACTGCTAGGGTTTCTAAACTGCCTTTCAAAATTCTTACCCCATCTTTCGGATGTACAGTTGCAAGAAAAAGTATGTGAATCCTTTGGAATGATTTGGATTTCTGCACAAATTGGTCATAAAATGTGATCTGATCTTCATCTCAGTCACAACAATAGACAATCACAGTCGGCTTAAACTAATAACACACAAAGAGTTAAATGTCACCATGTTTTTATTGAACACACCATGTAAACATTCACAGTGCAGGTGGAAAAAGTATGTGAACCCTTGGATTTAATAACTGGTTGAACCTCCTCTAGCAGTAATAACTTCCACCAAACGTTCCCTGCAGTTGCAGATCAGACAAGCACAACGGTCAGGAGTAATTCTTGGCCATTCCTCTTTACAGAACTGTTTCAGTTCAGCAATATTCTTGGGATGTCTGGTGTGAATCGCTTTCTTGAGGTCCTGCCACAGCATCTCCATCGGGTTGAGGTCAGGACTCTGACTGGGCCTCTCCAGAAGGCGGATTTTCTCCTGTTTCAGCCATTCTATTGTTGATTTACTTCTATGCTTTGGGTCGTTGTCCTGTTGCAACACCCATCTTCTGTTGAGCTTCAGCTGGTGGACAGATGGCATTAAGTTCTCCTGCAAAATGTCTTGATAAACTTGGGAATTCATTTTTCCTTCGATGATAGCAATCTGTCCAGGCCCTGACGCAGCAAAGCAGCCCCAAACCATGATGCCCCCACCACCATACTTCACAGTTGGGATGAGGTTTTGAGGTTGGTGTGCTGTGCCTCTTTTTCTCCACACATAGTGTTGTGTGTTTCTTCCAAACAACTCCACTTTGGTGTCATCTGTCCACAGAATATTTTGTCAGTACTGCTGTGGAACATCCAGGTGCTCTTGTGCAAACTGTAAACATGCAGCAATGTTTTTTTAGGACAGCAGTGGCTTCCTCTGTGGTATCCTCCCATGAAATCTATTCTTGTTTAGTGGTTTACGTATCGTAGATTCGCTAACAGGGACGTTAGCATATGCCAGAGACTTTTGTAAGTCTTTAGCTGACACTCTAGGATTCTTCTTCACCTCATTGAGCAGTCTGCGCTGTGCTCTTGCAGTCATCTTTACAGGACGGCCACTCCTAGGGAGAGTAGCAGCAGTGCTGAACTTTCTCCATTTATAGACAATTTGTCTTACCATGGACTGATGAACAGCAAGGCTTTTGGAGATACTTTTATAACCCTTTCTAGCTTTATGCAAGTCAACAATTCTTAATCGTAGGTCTTCTGAGAGCTCTTTTGTGCGAGGCATCATTCACATCAGGCAATGCTTCTTGTGAAAAGCAAATCCAGAACTGGTGTGTGTTTTATAGGGCAGCCGTAACCAACACCTCCAATCTCATCTCATTGATTGGACTCCCTGGCTGACCCCTCACTCCAATTAGCTCTTGGAGATGTCAATAGTCTAGGGGTTCACATACTTTTTCCACCTGCCCTGTGAATGTTTACATGGTGTGTTCAATAAAAACATGGTAACATATAATTCTTTGTGTGTTATTAGGTTAAGCCAACTGTGATTGTCTATTGTTGTGACTTAGATGAAGATCAGATCACATTTTTTGACCAGTTTGTGCAGAAATCCATATCATTCCAAAGGGTTCACATACTTTTTCTTGCAACTGTATGTGAACCACTACGCAGACTGACAGACAAAGACAGCTTGTGGGCCTGGCAATCCAGCCATGATGAAGCCCTCAAGCAAATAAAAGATATTGTTACTAAACATCCAGTTTTGAGATACTACAATGTCAATGAAGAAGTAACAGTCCAATGTGATGCCAGTGAAAAAGGTCTTGGAGCAACACTTTTGCAAGGAGGTCAGCCAGTGACGTTTGCATCACGTACACTGTCTTCAACAGAACAAAGATATGCCCAGATTGAAAAGGAATGTCTTGCCATTGTATATGCATGCCAGGAGTTTAATCAGTACTTACATGGAAAAAATATTATTAACATTGAGACTGATCATAAGCCACTAGACAGCATTTTTTTTTTTTTAAACTCTCCTAGTAGCACCAAAACGTCTACAGCACATGATGCTACAGTTGCAAAAATACAACCTGAATGTGGTTTACAAAAAAGGATCAGAAATTGGAGAGCACCCGACAGGGTAAGGAGGGTGATGAGGGACTGTTGGTCCCCCTTCCCCTCCCCTTATGTTTCCCTGGTTAGGGGTAAAGAATAGGCCCCTGCTTAGTGGTCAGGAGGGAGGATAGTTAGGGGTTAAGGAAGTAGTAGGTGGAGTAAGGAAGGAATGGGGGAGCCGGTGGGAGGAGGAGTATGGGTGGAGATATATAGGGGAGGTTAGTGTTAGGGACTTCCTCTTGACAGGGCAAGCCGAGTTGCCCGCCCTCCCGCCCTTAGGTTTCAGGTTTAATTGTATATCAGGTTTCTTTTATACTTTTATAAGATAAAATAAAAAATAAAAAATGGTGATATGTGGTTCAAGACCAGTTTGGTTCATTATGTCTCTCTTTTGAGGTTCGATGGAAAGGGGAAAGTGGAAGTCACAGCTGGCGGCATTTGAAAAGGAAAGGTCGTGCTGAAGAGTTATTGGCGTACGTACACCCTGGGGGATCCAGGGTGGTATACCGCATCGGAGGAATGGGTCGTGGAGGAGCTGGTGTTTTATACCGTTTTGTTAAAAGAAAAAATTCGCTGTGGCCGATCATCACCCAGTAAAGGTTTTGGTTGATAAAACTAGGTTGTCGGAGTCTTTATTTGGTTTAAGTTGTAAGGGGCCGGTTGGGGGTCCCCCCCCCTTTCCCTCTCCTTGCCCTATCCCCATTTTAGTACCAGCAGTCGTATATAGCAGCATTACCTCACAAGACAATGGACAAGGACACCCCAGATTATGAGATTTTCTTGATGCAATCAGAGAATGCATTTTCTAAGGAACTGGAAGAGAAAAGCTTTGAAGAATATCTAAGTGTCTGATCTGAGCCTACAACAAATTCAGAAGTTCACAGAACAAGATGAAGTCGGGCAAACATTAAAAATGACTGTTCTTACAGGATGGCCAGACCAGAAAGAAAAAATACCGATTTGTATCAGGGACTACTGGGGCTTCAGAGATGAGATAAGCATACAAAATGGAATTCTGTATAAAGGACACAGAGTCATTATACCCAAAAATATGCGCTCAGAGTTTGCACGATTTTGTAGAGAGTGGGAATTTGAACATCTTACATCATCCCCGTATCACAGTCAGTCCAACGGTAAAGCTGAAGCCAGTGGCGTAGGGATCGCCATAGCAACCATAGCAGTGGCTATGGGGCCCTACGCCACTGGGGGCCCGTCCGGGTCGCCTTCTGTTTATTTTTTTTTATTTACACACACACTACACACAGGCAGCCAGGCCCGAGCCGCGGACCGCCCGCCCACTACACTAGTGTAGTGGGCTGGGCGCGGGCAGTCCGCGGCTCGGGCTTGGCTGGGGAGAAGGAGTCAGGTCAGGACTGGAGCAGGGCGCACGCAGGGCCGGGCCGACACAGAGGCTGGGGAGGCTCCAGCCAGGCCACTGAGTAACTCAGAAGATCCGATCATATTCTAACCCCCAGCCGTTCCCATGGTGACAGGGAAGCTTGCCTGGGGGTTAGAATATACAGGGCCGCGCCGCTCACAGGAGCACATTTATAAACTAATCAGTAACTTTAACTTTAATCATTGACATTGCTGATCTCTTTACTTGGATTGGACTTGGATACCTTACTCTGTCTTAGCTCCGGTAACGGTAACAGCAGGCAGTGCGGGCGGGCGGCGCTCACACACTGACGTCACGCGCCTGCTCCTCCCACTAGGCGGCGCAGGCGCGTGACTTCAGTGAGTGAGCGCCGCCCGCCCGCAATGCCTGCTGTTACCGGAGCTAAGACGGAGTAAGGTATCCAATCCAAGTAAAGAGATCAGCAATGTCAATGATTAAAGTTAAAGTTACTGATTAGTTTATAAATGTACTCCTGTGAGCGTCGGGGAGGGGGATCTGTGGATGTTACTGTTTAGGGGAGGGGGATATGTAGATGGCACTGTTTAGGGGAGGGGGATCTGTGGATGGCACTGTTTAGGGGGGAGGGATCTGTGGATGGCACTATTTAGGGGAGAGGGATATGTAGATGGCACTGTTTAGGGGAGGGGGATCTGTGGATGGCACTGTTTAGGGGGGGAGGGATCTGTGGATGGCACTGTTTAGGGGAGAGGGATCTGTGGATGGCACTATTTAGGGGAGGGGGATCTGTGGATGGCACTGATTAGGGGAGGGGGATCTGTGGATGTTACTGTTTAGGGGAGGGGGATCTGTGGATGGCACTATTTAGGGGAGAGGGATCTGTGGATGGCACTATTTAGGGGAGGGGGATCTGTGGGTGGCACTGATTAGGGGAGGGGGATCTGTGGATGGCACTATTTAGGGGAGGGGGATCTGTTGATGGCACTATTTAGGGGAGAGGGATCTGTGGATGTTACTGTTTAGGGGAGGGGGATCTGTGGATGTTACTGTTTCGGGGAGGGGGATCTGTGGATGGCACTGTTTAGGGGAGAGGGATCTGTGGATGGCACTATTTAGGGGAGAGGGATCTGTGGATGTCACTATTTAGGGGAGGGGGATCTGTGGATGGCACTGATTAGGGGAGGGGGATCTGTGGATGGCACTGTTTAGGGGAGGGGGATCTGTGGATGTTACTGTTTAGGGGAGGGGGATCTGTGGATGGCACTGTTTAGGGGAGAGGGATCTGTGGATGGCACTATTTAGGGGAGAGGGATCTGTGGATGTCACTATTTAGGGGAGGGGGATCTGTGGATGGCACTGATTAGGGGAGGGGGATCTGTGGATGGCACTGATTAGGGGATGGGGATCTGTGGATGGCACTGTTTAGGGGAGGGGGATCTGTTGATGGCACTGTTTAGGGGTGGGGGATCTGTGGATGGCACTATTTAGGGGAGGGGGATCTGTGGATGTTACTGTTTAGGGGAGGGGGATCTGTGGATGGCACTCTTTAGGGGAGGGGGATCTGTGGATGGCACTATTTAGGGGAAGGGAGATCTGTGGATGGCACTATTTAGGGGAGGGGGATCTGTGGATGTTACTGTTTAGGGGAGGGGGATCTGTGGGTGGCACTGTTTAGGGGAGGGGGATCTGTGGATGGCACTGTTTAGGGGAGGGGGATCTGTGGATGGCACTGTTTAGGGGAGGGGGATCTGTGGATGGCAATATTTAGGGGAGGGGAATCTGTGGATGGCACTATTTAGGGGAGGGGGATCTGTGGATGTTACTGTTTAGGGGAGGGGGATCTGTGGATGGCACTGTTTAGGGGAGGGGGATCTGTGGATGGCACTGTTATAGGGAGGGGGATCTGTGGATGGCACTGTTTAGGGGAGGGGGATCTGTGGATTGCAATATTTAGGGGAGGGGAATCTGTGGATGGCACTATTTAGGGGAGGGGGATCTGTGGATGGCACTGTTTAGGGGAGGGGGATCTGTGGATGGCACTGTTTAGGGGAGGGGGATCTGTGGATGACACTGTTTAGGGGAGGGGGATCTGTGGATGACACTGTTATAGGGAGGGGGATCTGTGGATGGCACTGGGGGGCCCATAAAATTATTTTTGCTATGGGGCCCATGCATTTCTAGCTACGCCCCTGGCTGAAGCTACTGTAAAAATAGCAAAAACACTCATAAAGAAAGCTAAACGAGATGACAAGGATATCTGGAAAGTGGTTCTTGACTGGAGAAAGACCCCATCAGAAGGCACCAGCAGTAGTCCTGTACAACGGCTAATGTCAAGAAGGACCAGGACTTGACTTCCGACTGATCAGAAACGGCTGTTTCCAAAGGTTATAAAAGGAGTGGTCGAGAACCTAACTAAAAGACGCAAAAAAGCAAAGGCAGATTATGATAAAAGAGCCAAGGAACTTCCCGAACTAAGCATTGGTCAGCCAGTGCGAATACAACCATCGCCGTCGTCAACAGATGAAATTTGGCGACAAGGTATTTATTTGGAGAAAGTCGCTCCACGATCTTATAAAGTGGAAGCAAATGGACAGTTGTACAGAAGGAACAGGAAGTTTCTGAGGACTGCGGATAACAAATCTGACGGTGAAATAAGTGACGTGATTACACCAGGTACATCTCCAGATGAGACAACTCCAAAAGAAACAGGGATGGATGATCATATGCAACAATGTGAAGCTCCTGCCGCACCAAGACGTAGTAGAACTAGGGTTTTTAGGACACCAACAAGATATAAGGATTTTGTGTGCTAGATACATTACATAAAGCATTGTCACCTTTGGAATGTATTGTGGTATCCAATCATCTTATGTTATATATTACTTGATTTCACAAGAAAGGGAGGATGTTAGGAGTTATACATGTTAACATACATGTTCAGACCTTGGTCTTTCCACATGCAACATCTCTCAAGTGCAACTCTTTAAGTGCACAGACTGAATTATACCAGAATGTAATATTACGGATATTGAATCTACTTTGTCATCACTGCCTACTGACCATCACCCAATTCTCTCATCTCCAGGTATGTCTTGTCTGAAGCTTACTGCTACACCCACACCCAGCTTTTCCACAGTGTGATCTTGTCCATCCCTCTCATCTCTCCTTCTAAATCCTGGTATGTCTTGTCTGAACTATTAATGTCTCTTATCCTGCTGGATTTATTGAGTATTTGTTTACATTGACTATTTCACCCCTGTATCTGGTCCTCCTTGATTAGGCCAAATGTACCCCCTCCCCTCTTGGTCACACCTGATTGATCACTGAGTGGTATAAATCTAAGGTCTTAGGTCTTTTCAGACCTTGGTCTTTCCACATGCAACATCTCTCAAGTGCAACTCTTTAAGTGCACAGACTGAATTATACCAGAATGGGACCAGAAGGGGACCACAAGTAATTACAGACATAGTCAATGCTAACAATGTTTCAATTTTTCCTCTTACTCCTCCTACTTTTCCACAACCTCCTGAAATACCCCCACATCCATTCACCCAGCAAGGAACTATTCATCTCTTCCTCCATCTTACCTTCTCATCTGACACTTGCACAAACCTGTTTGCCAACATAAAACACTTCCTTCCCAAACACACACAGACACCTCCTGCCCTCTCCTATTCTCATCTACTAACACTTTCTCTGCTTCTCCTTACTGCTGGTGATATCTCTCCAAATCCAGGACCCCCTCAGCAAATCCCCACTATCACTTCCATGTCCCACTACAAATCTCCTTCTACAAATTTCTACAACCCCTTAAACCTAACTACCATTCCTCTGACCCCTGCCTCTTTGGTTCCTCTTGCAGGAGCATTATGGAACGCGTGCTCCGTCTGTAACAAACTGACGTACATTCATGAACTGTTCATCTCTCAAAACCTTTCCTTTCTGGGTCTCACAGAAACATGGCTGACAACCTCAGACACCACCCCTCCTGCTGCACTCTCTTATAGTGGATTTCAATTCACTCACACCCCCCTCCCCGGCTGCAAACATGGTGGAGGAGTTGGTCTTCTCCTATCAGACACCTGCTCCTACAGCCCAACTCCACTGCCACCCTCCTTTACGCTCACCTCATTTGAAGTACACTCTGTTCGCATCTACTCTCCCTCCAACCAGGGCCGATCCTAGGGTCACAGGCGCCTGGGTGCAGAAATATTTCTGGCGCCCCCACATGGGCGTGGTTATCTTACTAACTCCTCCCCTTTACAGTGTTTCTATGGCAACAACTTCAGCCCCACCCCCTTGCAGTCTAGGGGCGGAGCCAAACCCGGAATCACAATTGAGGGGCAGGGCCAGCCACCAGTAAGATAGGAAGGCTTCAGCCAACACACAAGCTTTGCAACAATATAGGAAGCTACAGAAAAGTCTTATAATATCCTCAGTGGATCTCAACCTCCCCATCCTCCACACCCTGTACAGGTCAGTGCCCCCGAAATTGCACTCACAGTTCTCCAGCAACTCTGGCAAATACCACCTATTCCGTACAGGGTGGGTTTACATCTACGTTATGCCATTCCGTTATAGGTTCCGTTTCAAACGGAATGGCCAGATGGAATGCAAAACGGAAACCTTTAAGGGTCCATTCACACGTCCGTTGTTTCTTTCCTGATCTGTTCCGTTTTTTGCGGAACAGATCTGGACCAGTTCTGTACCCATTCATTTTCAATGGGTCCTGAAAAAAAATCTGAAATTGAGCTGTCCGATTTTTTTCAGGACCCATTGAAAATGAATGGGTCCAGATCTGGTCTAGATCTGTTCCGCAAAAAACGGAACAGATCAGGAAAGAAACAACGGACGTGTGAATGGACCCTAAGAGGCATTCCGTTTTGCTCTGTCCTAATAGAAGTTTATGAGAAAGCATAACGGATCAGTCTGGGTCCCCTTATGCAAGACGGACTTTGTTTTCAGTCTTGCATAACAGGAACCAGATGGATCAGTTTTGATTCCCATAGACTTTTAAGAGGACGGAGAGCAAACGGAAAGCCTCTTGTGGAGTCTGCACTGTACGAGAGAGAGATAGCTGTGGCTGTGAAGGGAAAAGTTCCAGAGCACAATGACCGCCCCAGAGCCTCTCTGCTGCCTGACCGACCGTATGCTGCCACAGCGCCAGCCTGCAGGACATCAGAGAGGCCTGGGGGCCACACTACAGCACCAGCCTGCAGGACATCAGAGAGGCCTGGGGGCCACATTATAGCACCACTACATTTACTTATTATCAAAAAGCATCATACATAACCAAGCAAAAGCCAGAATATAATAAAAGACAAAAACATTAAACTACATTTATAATAAAACAATTTACTTACAAAAGAAGCGATTCAGTCGTCTGCTGTACCGTCCTCTGCTTGCTTCCACTGATTATGTGCCCTCCTTCCTGTCTCTCCTCAGTGCGCAGGCGCACTGTTATGGGGGATCTGTGGATGACACACTGTTATGGGGGATCTGTGGATGACGCACTGTTATGGGGGATCTGTGGATGACAGTATGACGCACTGTTATGGGGGATCTGTGGATGACAGTATGACGCACTGTTATGGGGGATCTGTGGATGACACACTGTTATGGGCATCAGTGGATTACACACGGTTATGGGGGCATCTGTGGATGACACTGTTATGGAACTTATGGGGACATCTGTGGGTGACACACTGTTATGGGGCATCTGTGGATGACACTGTTATAGGTGGCCGGGGGGATCTGTGGATGACACACATATATGGCAGGCAGCGCAAGCATCTTGTGCTATATAAATGTGTCATCATCCACATATCACTTCTCCTCCCCCCCCCCCCATAACAGTGTCCCACCCTATTGTAAGACGTCCGTTCCTTTATGTAAGTGAGCTATTGAGCTTGTAAATAAACTTGTGCAAAGTATATGAGTAGTTAGTAACTACTCATATAGTTTGCAGTTTGCACAAGTTTATTTACAAGCTCAATAGCTCACTTAGGGCTCTTTCACACCTGCGTTATAGTCTTCCGGCATAGAGTTCCGTCGTCGGGGCTCTATGCCGGAAGAATACTGATCAGGATTTTCCTAATGCATTCTGAATGGACAGTCCGTCCTTCAGGATGCATCAGGATGTCTTCCGTTCCGGAACGGAACGTTTTTTGGCCGCAGCAAATAGCGCAGCATGCTGCGCTTTTTGCTCCGGCCAAAAATCCGGAACACTTGCCGCAAGGCCGGATCCGGAATGAATGCCCATTGAAAGGCATTGATCCGGATCCGGCCTTAAGCTAAACGTCGTTTCGGCGCATTGCCGGATGCGACGTTTAGCTTTTTCTCAATGGTTACCATGGCTGCCGGGACGCTAAAGTCCTGGCAGCCATGGTAAAGTGTAGTGGGGAGCGGGGAGCAGCATACTTACCGACTTACCGTCCGTGCGGCTCCCGGGGCGCTCCAGAGTGACGTCAGGGCGCCCCAAGCGCATGGATCACGTGATCGCATGTACACGTCATCCGTGCGCCTGGGGCGCTCTGACGTCATTCTGGAGCGCCCCGGGAGCCGCACGGATGGTAAGTATGCCGCTCCCCCGCTCCCCACTACTACTATGGCAACCAGGACTTTAATAGCGTCCTGGGTGCCATAGTAACACTGAAAGCATTCTGAAGACGGATCCGTCTTCAAATGCTTTCAGTTCACTTGCGTTTTTCCGGATCCGGCGTGTAATTCCGGCAAGTGGAGTACACGCCGGATCCGGACAACGCAAGTGTGAAAGAGGCCTTACATAAGTTACTATCTTATCTAATATAATCTATCACTAATCAACACTATTCAGTATTCACTCTAACTTACTGCCTGTGGGACAGTCAGGAGTCAGGACTCCAAATGTATTCTCACAGTCACAGCGAACTTAGTACAACTTCAAGCCAGTTGGCACTACTAGGGCGCAGGGGCGGGCACTGGCAGGCAGAAGCTGGTGCGTGGCGTGGCTGGCGTGGCACTGGCAGTGCTCCAGTCCCGCTCTTCAATATTCAAAATTGGCGCCCGGCGGCAGCGTAACTGTAACATGACGTGACGTCACTCACTACGTTACGTCGCAGTGAGCGACGTTACGCTGCCGGCCGGAAGATGGGAGGCAGTCAGGAAGAGCACAGGAGGCGGAGCACGGAGGCGGAGCACAGGACAGGAGGCAGACTCGCAGAGCACAGGAGGCGGACTACAGGAGGCGGACTACAGGAGGCGGTCTCAGTCTCACACGTGAGTCATGTCAGTATATGTGTGTGTCTGTCTGTGTCTGTTCTTTGTGTCACGGACTCGTCACTGTCACGGCACACCCCCGGCCCCACTCGAACCCTGAGGCTGAGGCGGCCCGGCCCACCGGGAGGTGGTTAAAAAAATAAAAATAAGTCAAAAAAAAAAAAGTCCCGGCGGCTCGCCCGGCGCCTTTCGGGTGACAGCGCTGGGGTGCGGGGCACCCACTGCACCCCGGGTAGGATCGGCCCTGCCTCCAACCTTCAAGTAGCAGTCATTTACCGCCCTCCAGGCCCAGCCACCATATTTCTTGACCACTTTAACACCTGGCTACTACACTTTCTTTCTGCCGACATCCCCACTATCATCATGGGTGACTTCAACATCCCTATTGACACATGCCACTCAACCGCCTCTAAACTCCTGTCACTCTCTTCCTCCTTCGGCCTATCACAGTGGTCTTCAGCTCCCACCCACAGAGATGGTCACACTCTGGCTCTGATCTTTTCCCGCCTCTGCTCCCTATCTAACCTTTCTAATTTGCCTCTCCCCCTATCCGACCACAAACTACTCACCTTCTCTTTATTGGTCTCTTCTGCAGCATCCCCGGTCCACACACTAGCACACCCCCGCAGGAACCTCAAACATCTTGACATTTGCTTGCTATCCAACTCTCTTCTCCCACTCTCTACCATCTGTTGCCTCCAAGACCCAGAAGCTGCTACCACCCTATATAACACCACATTAAGTACAGCTCTGGACACTGTTGCCCCCCTCACACACAACAAAATCCGGAAAATTAACAGACAACCCTGGCACACCAACCAAGCTTCCAGGGCTGCTGAGCAGCGATGGAAAAAATCCCATTCTAAAGATCATTTCACCGCATACAAGCAATCCCTCCTCATATTCAAATCCTCACTCGCTGATGCAAAACAGGCTTGCTTCTCATCTCTCATATCTTCCCTGTCCCACAGCCCTAAACAACTTTTTAGCACTTTTAATTCCCTTCTCCGTCCCCCAGCGCCCCCACCCTCTCCTCTCTTCTCAGCTGAGGACTTTGCCAAATATTTCAAACAAAAGATAGTCCACATCAGAGATAGCTTCAGTACACAGTCCCCACAGACCCTCTACACAACTGCTCAGCCCTCTTCTCCCAAAACCCGCTTCTCTACCATTACAGAAGGAAAACTCTCCACATCTCATCTGACCACCTGTGCACTTGACCCAATCCCATCCCACCTCATCCCTAACCTCACCGCAGTGTTTATACCAGCCCTAACTCATTTCTTCAACCTATCACTAAACTCTGGTGTCTTCCCCTCTGCTTTTAAACATGCTACCGTTACACCCATCCTCAAAAAGCCTTCACTTCACCCATCTTCCTTGTCCAGTTATCGCCCCATATCACTTCTTCCGTATGCCTCAAAGCTACTTGAACAACATGTCCATTCAGAACTGTCCTCCCACCTCTCCTCCTGCTCCCTCTTTGACCGCTTACGATCTGGCTTCCGACACCACCACTCGACCGAGACTGCCCTTACCAAAGTCACCAATGACCTACTAACAGACAAAACCAAGAAACAATACTCTGTCCTCCTTCTCCTTGACCTGTCCTCTGCCTTCGACACTGTTGACCACTCCTTTCTGTTGAAAACTCTCTCATCTCTTGGCATCACTGACCTGGCCCTCTCCTGGATCACATCATACCTCACAGACCAGACGTTTAGCGTCTCCCACTCCCGCACCACCTCCTAGTCTCATTCCCTCTCTGTTGGTGTCCCGCAAGGCTCTGTCCTAGGACCCCTGCTCTTCTCTATCTACACTTTTGGCCTGGGACAGCTCATAGAGTCCCATGGCTTTCAGTATCACTCCTACGCTGACGACACACAAATCTACCTCTCTGGTCCAGACATCACCACCTTACTATCAAGAATCCCACAATGTCTATCTTCTATATCATCCTTCTATCCTTCTTCGTCTCTCGCTTTCTTAAACTTAACATGGATAAGACAGAATTCATAATCTTTCCCCCATCTTGTTCAACCCCCCCCCAACAGACCTATCTATCATGATCAATGGCTGCACATTATCCCCAGTCAACAAAGCCCGCTGCCTTGGAGTGACCTTGGATTCTGCCCTTTCCTTCCGACCGCACATCCAAGCCCTTTCCACCACCTGCCGCCTCCAACTCAAAAACATCTCCCGCATCCGCGCTTTCCTTAACTTTGAATCTGCGAAAATACTTGTACATGCCCTCATTATCTCCTGCCTAGACTACTGCAACATTCTCCTCTGTGGCCTTCCATCTAGCACTCTCGCACCCCTCCAATCTATCCTCAACTCTGATGCCCGACTAATCCACCTCTCACCCTATTATTCCTCTGCCTCTCCCCTCTGCCAATCCCTTCACTGGCTCCCCATTGCCCAGCAAATTCACTTCAAAGTACTTACAAATACATACAAGGCCGTCCATAACCTGTCCCCTCCCTACATCTCTGAGCTACTTTCCCGGTACACCCCCACACGCACTCTCCGATCCTCACAAGACCTCCTTCTCTCCTCTCCTCTTATTGCCTCTTCCCACATTCTCCTCCAGGATTTCTACCGTGCACCCCCCATACTCTGGAACTCGCTACCCCAACATATCAGACTCTCACCTACAGTGGAATCCTTCAAAAGAAACCTGAAAACCCACCTCTTCAGACAAGCCTACAACCAGTGACCCTGCTGCCTCTATACCGCCATGACCAACTCAACCCGCACCTACTGTGTCCTTCTCCCATACCATGTAGATTGTAAGCCCTCACGGGCAGGGCCCTCTCTCCTTCTGTACCAGTCTGTAACTCGTCTTGTTTATGATTAGTGCAATTGTCTGTATCATGTATGTGCACCGCTTATCATATGTACAACGCTATGGAAGGAATGGAGCTTTAATAATAAATAATAATAATAATACTGCCACCTGTAGGCTATAGAGATATGACAGTTTATAACCTTTGTTATATTGTTTGTGTCTGAATAAAGTTGTTGTTGAAATACCCTCCATGGTTACAGGAAACATCTGAACCAGATACGTTTCTCTGATAAGACCACAGGACATTGTTTCAGAAATCCATATCCTTAATCTGCTTGTCTTCAGCAAACTGTTAAGCATGATCTGTTGAAGAAGCTTCAGTCTGGGATGACAGCCATGCAGACCATTTGTGCAGTGTGCTGCGTATGGTCTGAGCACTGAAAGGGTGACCCCCCACCCCTGTAACCTCTGCAGCAATGCTGGCAGCACTCATACAACCTCCGGATATGACGCTGAGCACTGACAGGCTGACCCCCACCCCTGTAACCTCTGCAGCAATGCTGGCAGCACTCATACAGCCTCTGGATATGACGCTGAGCACTGACAGGCTGACCCCCCACCCCTGTAACCTCTGCAGCAATGCTGGCAGCACTCATACAGCCTCTGGATATGACGCTGAGCACTGACAGGCTGAACCTCCACCCCTGTAACCTCTGCAGCAATGCTGGCAGCACTCATACAACCTCTGGATATGACGCTGAGCACTGACAGGCTGACCCCCACCCCTGTAACCTCTGCAGCAATGCTGGCAGCACTCATACAATCTCTGGATATGATGCTGAGCACTGACAGGCTGACCCTCCACCCCTGTAACCTCTGCAGCAATGCTGGCAGCACTCATACAATCTCTGGATATGATGCTGAGCACTGACAGGCTGACCCCCCACCCCTGTAACCTCTACAGCAATGCTGGCAGCACTCATACAATCTCTGGATATGATGCTGAGCACTGACAGGCTGACCCTCCACCCCTGTAACCTCTGCAGTAATGCTGGCAGCACTCATACAACCTCTGGATATGACGCTGAGCACTGACAGGCTGACCCCCCACCCCTGTAACCTCTGCAGCAATGCTGGCAGCACTCATACAATCTCTGGATATGATGCTGAGCACTGACAGGCTGACCCCCCACCCCTGTAACCTCTACAGCAATGCTGGCAGCACTCATACAACCTCTGGATATGACGCTGAGCACTGACAGGCTGACCCCCACCCCTGTAACCTCTGCAGCAATGCTGGCAGCACTCATACAACCTCTGGATATGACGCTGAGCATTGACAGGCTGATCCCCCCACCCCTATAACCTCTGCAGTAATGCTGGCAGCACTCATACAACCACTGGATATGACGCTGAGCACTGACAGGCTGACCTCCCACCCCTGTAACCTCTGCAGCAATGCTGGCAGCACTCATACAACCTCTGGATATGACGCTGAGCACTGACAGGCTGACCCCCCACCCCTGTAACCTCTGCAGCAATGCTGGCAGCACTCATACAACCTCTGGATATGACACTGGGCACTGACAGGCTGACCCTCCACCCCTGTAACCTCTGCAGCAATGCTGGCAGCACTCATACAACCTCTGGATATGACGCTGAGCACTGACAGGCTGACCCCCCACCCCTGTAACCTCTGCAGCAATGCTGGCAGCACTCATACATCCTCTGGATATGACGCTGAGCACTGACAGGCTGACCCCCACCCCTGTAACCTCTGCAGCAATGCTGGCAGCACTCATACAACCTCTGGATATGACGCTGAGCACTGACAGGCTGACCCCCACCCCTGTAACCTCTGCAGCAATGCTGGCAGCACTCATACAACCTCTGGATATGACGCTGAGCACTGACAGGCTGACCCCCACCCCTGTAGCAATGCTGGCAGCACTCATACAACCTCTGGATATGACGCTGAGCACTGACAGGCTGACCCCCACCCCTGTAACCTCTGCAGCAATGCTGGCAGCACTCATACAGCCTCTGGATATGACGCTGAGCACTGACAGGCTGACCCCCACCCCTGTAACCTCTACAGCAATGCTGGCAGCACTCATACAACCTCTGGATATGACGCTGAGCACTGACAGGCTGACCCCTCCACCCCTGTAACCTCTAGAGCAATGCTGGCAGCACTCATACAACCTCTGGATATGACGCTGAGCACTGACAGGCTGTTCCCCCCCACCCCTGTAACCTCTGCAGTAATGCTGGCAGCATTCATACAACCTCTGGATATGACGCTGAGCACTGACAGGCTGACCTCCCACCCCTGTACCCTCTCCAGCAATGCTGGCAGCACTCATACAGCCTCTGGATATGACACTGAGCACTGACAGGCTGACCCCCCACCCCTGTAACCTCTGCAGCAATGCTGGCAGCACTCATACATCCTCTGGATATGATGCTGAGCACTGACAGGCTGACCCGCCACCCCTGTAACCTCTGCAGCAATGCTGGCAGCACTCATACAACCTCTGGATATGACGCTGAGCACTGACAGGCTGACCCCCCCCCTGTAACCTCTTCAGCAATGCTGGCAGCACTCATACAGCCTCTGGATATGACGCTGAGCACTGACAGGCTGACCCCCACCCCTGTAACCTCTGCAGCAATGCTGGCAGCACTCATACAACCTCTGGATATGACGCTGAGCACTGACAGGCTGACCCCCACCCCTGTAACCTCTGCAGCAATGCTGGCAGCACTCATACAACCTCTGGATATGACGCTGAGCATTGACAGGCTGACCCCCCCACCCCTGTAACCTCTGCAGCAATGCTGGCAGCACTCATACAACCTCTGGATATGACGGTGAGCACTGACAGGCTGACCCGCCACCCCTGTAACCTCTGCAGCAATGCTGGCAGCACTCATACATCCTCTGGATATGATGCTGAGCACTGACAGGCTGACCCGCCACCCCTGTAACCTCTGCAGCAATGCTGGCAGCACTCATACATCCTCTGGATATGATGCTGAGCACTGACAGGCTGACCCGCCATCCCTGTAACCTCTGCAGCAATGCTGGCAGCACTCATACAACCTCTGGATATGACGCTGAGCACTGACAGGCTGACCCCCACCCCTGTAACCTCTGCAGCAATGCTGGCAGCACTCATACAACCTCTGGATATGACGCTGAGCATTGACAGGCTGATCCCCCCACCCCTATAACCTCTGCAGTAATGCTGGCAGCACGCATACAACCTCTGGATATGACGCTGAGCACTGACAGGCTGACCCCCACCCCTGTAACCTCTGCAGCAATGCTGGCAGCACTTATGCAACCTCTGGATATGACGCTGAGCATTGACAGGCTGACCCCCCACCCCTGTAACCTCTGCAGCAATGTTGGCAGCACTCATACAGCCTCTGGATATGACGCTGAGCACTGACAGGCTGACCCCCACCCCTGTAACCTCTGCAGCAATGTTGGCAGCACTCATACAACCTCTGGATATGACGCTGAGCACTGACAGGCTGACCCCTCCACCCCTGTAACCTCTAGAGCAATGCTGGCAGCACTCATACAACCTCTGGATATGACGCTGAGCACTGACAGGCTGTTCCCCCCCACCCCTGTAACCTCTGCAGTAATGCTGGCAGCATTCATACAACCTCTGGATATGACGCTGAGCACTGACAGGCTGACCTCCCACCCCTGTAACCTCTGCAGCAATGCTGTCAGCACTCATACATCCTCTGGATATGACGCTGAGCACTGACAGGCTGACCCCCACCCCTGTAACCTCTGCAGCAATGCTGGCAGCACTCATACAACCTCTGGATATGACGCTGAGCACTGACAGGCTGACCCCCACCCCTGTAACCTCTGCAGCAATGCTGGCAGCACTCATACAACCTCTGGATATGACGCTGAGCACTGACAGGCTGACCCCCACCCCTGTAGCAATGCTGGCAGCACTCATACAACCTCTGGATATGACGCTGAGCACTGACAGGCTGACCCCCACCCCTGTAACCTCTGCAGCAATGCTGGCAGCACTTATACAACCTCTGGATATGATGCTGAGCATTGACAGGCTGACCCCCCACCCCTGTAACCTCTGCAGCAATGTTGGCAGCACTCATACAGCCTCTGGATATGACGCTGAGCACTGACAGGCTGACCCCCACCCCTGTAACCTCTACAGCAATGCTGGCAGCACTCATACAACCTCTGGATATGACGCTGAGCACTGACAGGCTGACCCCCACCCCTGTAACCTCTGCAGCAATGCTGGCAGCACTCATACAACCTCTGGATATGACGCTGAGCACTGACAGGCTGACCCCCACCCCTGTAACCTCTACAGCAATGCTGGCAGCACTCATACAACCTCTGGATATGACGCTGAGCACTGACAGGCTGACCCCCACCCCTGTAACCTCTGCAGCAATGCTGGCAGCACTCATACAACCTCTGGATATGACGCTGAGCACTGACAGGCTGACCCCCACCCCTGTAACCTCTGCAGCAATGCTGGCAGCACTCATACAACCTCTGGATATGACGCTGAGCATTGACAGGCTGACCCCCCCACCCCTGTAACCTCTGCAGCAATGCTGGCAGCACTCATACAACCTCTGGATATGACGGTGAGCACTGACAGGCTGACCCGCCACCCCTGTAACCTCTGCAGCAATGCTGGCAGCACTCATACATCCTCTGGATATGATGCTGAGCACTGACAGGCTGACCCGCCACCCCTGTAACCTCTGCAGCAATGCTGGCAGCACTCATACATCCTCTGGATATGATGCTGAGCACTGACAGGCTGACCCGCCATCCCTGTAACCTCTGCAGCAATGCTGGCAGCACTCATACAACCTCTGGATATGACGCTGAGCACTGACAGGCTGACCCCCACCCCTGTAACCTCTGCAGCAATGCTGGCAGCACTCATACAACCTCTGGATATGACGCTGAGCATTGACAGGCTGATCCCCCCACCCCTATAACCTCTGCAGTAATGCTGGCAGCACTCATACAACCTCTGGATATGACGCTGAGCACTGACAGGCTGACCCCCACCCCTGTAACCTCTGCAGCAATGCTGGCAGCACTTATGCAACCTCTGGATATGACGCTGAGCATTGACAGGCTGACCCCCCATCCCTGTAACCTCTGCAGCAATGCTGGCAGCACTTATACAACCTCCGGATATGACGCTGAGCACTGACAGGCTGACCCGCCACCCCTGTAACTTCTGCAGCAATGCTGGCAGCACTCATACATCCTCTGGATATGATGCTGAGCACTGACAGGCTGACCCGCCACCCCTGTAACCTCTGCAGCAATGCTGGCAGCACTCATACAACCTCTGGATATGACGCTGAGCACTGACAGGCTGACCCCCCCCCCCCTGTAACCTCTTCAGCAATGCTGGCAGCACTCATACAGCCTCTGGATATGACGCTGAGCACTGACAGGCTGACCCCCACCCCTGTAACCTCTGCAGCAATGCTGGCAGCACTCATACAACCTCTGGATATGACGCTGAGCACTGACAGGCTGACCCCCACCCCTGTAACCTCTGCAGCAATGCTGGCAGCACTCATACAACCTCTGGATATGACGGTGAGCACTGACAGGCTGACCCGCCACCCCTGTAACCTCTGCAGCAATGCTGGCAGCACTCATACAACCTCTGGATATGACGGTGAGCACTGACAGGCTGACCCCCCACCCCTGAAACCTCTGCAGCAATGCTGGCAGCACTCATACATCCTCTGGATATGATGCTGAGCACTGACAGGCTGACCCGCCACCCCTGTAACCTCTGCAGCAATGCTGGCAGCACTCATACAACCTCTGGATATGACGCTGAGCACTGACAGGCTGACCCCCACCCCTGTAACCTCTGCAGCAATGCTGGCAGCACTCATACAACCTCTGGATATGACGCTGAGCATTGACAGGCTGATCCCCCCACCCCTATAACCTCTGCAGTAATGCTGGCAGCACTCATACAACCTCTGGATATGACGCTGAGCACTGACAGGCTGACCCCCACCCCTGTAACCTCTGCAGCAATGCTGGCAGCACTCATACAACCTCTGGATATGACGCTGAGCACTGACAGGCTGACCCCCCACCCCTGTAACCTCTGCGGCAATGCTGGCAGCACTCATACAACCTGTGGATATGACGCTGAGCACTGACAGGCTGACCCCCACCCCTGTAACTTCTGCAGCAATGCTAGCAGCACTCATACAACCTCTGGATATGACGGTGAGCACTGACAGGCTGACCCCCCACCCCTGTAACCTCTGCAGCAATGCTGGCAGCACTCATACAACCTCTGGATATGACACTGAGCACTGACAGGCTGACCTCCCACCCCCCCCCCACCCCTGTAACCTCTGCAGCAATGCTGGCAGCACTCATACATCCTCTGGATATGACGCTGAGCACTGACAGGCTGACCCCCCACCCCTGTAACCTCTGCAGGAATGCTGGCAGCACTCATACAACCTTTGGATATGACTCTGAGCATTGACAGGCTGACCCCCACCCCTGTAACCTCTGCAGCAATGCTGGCAGCACTCATACAACCTCTGAGCACGTGCACTCAACTTCTTTTGTCGACCATGACGAGGTCTGTTCTCAGTGGAACCTTTCTTGGCAAACCGCTGTATGGTCTTGGCCACCGTGCTGCAGCTCAGTTTCAGGATGTTGGCCATCTTCTTATAGCCTCGGCCATCTTTATGTAAAGCAACAATAATTTTTTGCCATGAGGTGCCATGTAGAACTTCTAGTGACCAGTATGACAGAGTGGGGCAGCAGCAGTGGCATACAGCACAAGATGGCGGCAGATCACAGTAATAGCAGAACCCAACAGCAGCAGTGTGATAGCGAGGCCCAGCAGCATGCTTATCCTTGTAAAAATGTACCATGTACATATCAGTAGGCCAAGAAGTCCTATTGTAGGAATGGCAGTAGAGGCAGCAGACGGGTGGCATCAGGATGTTGGAAGCAGGACGTGGCCAGAAGTAATGTCCATTTTGCAGAATATTCCAGTGTGGCAGCACACTACAGTCAGATCATTAGTGGCAGAATGATCTAGTCTGATGCATCAGGTACCGGTGTCTGGAACTCCTGGCTGATCCACGCCTGACTCATCTATATGAAGGTTAGTGTCTCCAGAGACTCCAGGTGGAAGTTGCTGCTGATGGAGCTGATGCTGCTCCTGGGTCCCACCCCCACCACCAGTCATGGCAGTGGAGCGTGAGTGCAGAGGGTCCCCCTGGTCAGACCTTCCTGAGGAAGGGCGATGGTGCTCGTAGGCAGCGACCAACTGACTACATACCGTAGCATGTCTCTATAGTAGTCCATTTTTGCATCCCTTTTAGAAGGTCTAAAAAAATCCCCCCATTTTTGACCAGTAGTGAGGGTCTGATAATGTGGATAGCCGGTAGTCATCACTCTGCAGAATCCGGACAATACGGCTGTCACTACACAAACATGACAGCATGCATTTGGTCATTTGCGCAAGTATCTCAGAGGGCCTCCCTGCCTCCATCTCCACTGCATACTGCGATGGTCGGTCAGGGTCATCTGCGTCGTCTCCGTCATCTCCCTCCGGCTCCTCATTCTCCTCCTGCTCCTCTCCTGTCGCTTGGGCAGATAAACCACCTCGTTGTGTATAATGTTCCTAGGCATTTATGTCCTCCTCCTTGTCCTCATCCTCCTCCTCTGCCAGTTCATCCTCCTAAGGACTCAGGTGGCCGTGAAATATAAGTGGCACCTCATCTGTCTCCCCGCCGGCCAGATTTATCAGTATCCCCTCCAGGGCGTGAAGGAGCGGAATAACATCATTCACCCCGTAGTTCTCCTGAACGACAAATAAAGTGGCCTCCCAGGGGAGGACACAGAGAACAGAGAGCCCCTGTGCAAAGAATCTGCCTGGGCCCCCAGAAGCCAAATTCTCAAGCTAACCTATTCCCTCCTAACATTACATACAGCACTACAAGACATACAGGGTAAGGCTACTTTCATATCAACTTTGGACCCTTTTAAAATCTACTTTTATTATTTATCTTTGAAATAAATGCCCCTTATTAGTGGCTGATATCACACAAAACGTGCAGACCTCAGGCCGGCTATTCTTGTTGCACAAGAGCGTCTGCCTCCTCCCAGGGACTCGATATGGCTGCCAAAGAATTCCCATACAAGGATACTAACCAATGACCGCCCCAATCATACTGTACATTGTGTGTCATAATTGTGGCAGACGCTATTGTGCAACAAGAATAGCCGGCCTGAGGTCTGCACGTTTTGTGTGATATCAGCCACTAAAGATAAATAATAAAAGTATATTTTAAAAGGGTCCAAAGTTGACTTGAGAGAGAATAATATTGATGAGAGGACCTATAATATCTCAAAACTCTCACCTACGATCCGGCAGAGAATGCAAGGAATCGGCCGGACACAAACCCCAGCATGCAGCAGTTTGTATCCCACGGATTCTCAGCATTTTTGCTAAATTATGCCCAGATCTCGGAGGGACCCCATTATAGTTAATGGGTGCAGCGGGCAGTCCGTCTGCATTTACCTGTGCCGGAGCCAATGAATCCTGGCAGGCTGTTCTCTACTGGAACAGGAAGGAAAACACAAAATAAAGGAAAAAGAACCTGTATACGGCGCCAGATCCCTCAGAGGTAGTCAGCTGCTTATTTTAGAATGGTCAAACAAGGGGTCGTCCCATTCACTATTATAAAATCACAGATGCTTGTGTGACCCAGCAGGGTTATTTTTAGGATAAATAGTGATAATAGTATATTAAAATGGTACATTTAAAATGGCCCCGTGAGAACAAAGAAATTTTTCAATAAAAGTATTCTTTTTGAAAAAGATCTTTTTAAAATACAATTTTTAGGTAGAAATTTTCAAATAAAAACTCACTTCACCCAGGAGGGGCAGGGTGGGATAAAGCACATAACACCCGCTCTGCTTCCTCCTGCGCCTGGGTCGCCTAATAGATCGTCTGGAAATAAACGGCAGTCACAGCTGGAACGTCTGGTAAATTCCCTCTTTATTAGCACAGGGTAGGGTAAGGGTAGGCTCAACGCGTTTCGGGGTCACCAAGGATCCCCTTCATCAGGAGCATAAGTAAATCACAATGGTTTGCATGTATTTATACTTAAAAAGAGCGCCAAAAACCTGTTTGGAGGGCATCAGCAGCGGGGAGAGGAAGTGATGTCACTTCCGGTATGCGTTCCGGAGTGGAGCGCATATCGGCCGGCTTGGGTTTTGGAATAATTCCGGTTTGCGTTCCAGCGTGGAACGCACCGGAACCTGGATGGTGAGAAATCAGGCGCTGAGAAGGAAGTGACGTGATTTGAAGTTGTGCTCCAGCTTAGAGCGCTTGGAGCGGCTGAGTAGTGAGTCCCGGTTTGCGTTCCACAGTGGAACGCATCGTAACAAGTACAAGACGGATGCATAATGGAACAATTCCTGAAGTGATGTGGGTGGCTGGAATGGTGATAGGGGGCATATATGGTAGTGGCAATAAAAGGTGTTTAGTAGGTTTTTTACTGTATTTCTGTATGTGTGGGCAAGGAGGGCAGGGAAGAGAAGGGGTGGGAAAGGGGAGGGGGTGATTTTGCATCGATGGGTTGCTTCAGAGAAAACAGCAAATTAAAAATTACAAATTATACAAACAGAAATTGCATATACAGGGAGTGCAGAATTATTAGGCAAGTTGTATTTTTGAGGATTAATTTTATTATTGAACAACAACCATGTTCTCAATGAACCCAAAAAACTCATTAATATCAAAGCTGAATATTTTTGGAAGTAGTTTTTAGTTTGTTTTTAGTTTTAGCTATTTTAGGGGGATATCTGTGTGTGCAGGTGACTATTACTGTGCATAATTATTAGGCAACTTAACAAAAAACAAATATATACCCATTTCAATTATTTATTTTTACCAGTGAAACCAATATAACATCTCAACATTCACAAATATACATTTCTGACATTCAAAAACAAATCAGTGACCAATATAGCCACCTTTCTTTGCAAGGACACTCAAAAGCCTGCCATCCATGGATTCTGTCAGTGTTTTGATCTGTTCACCATCAACATTGCGTGCAGCAGCAACCACAGCCTCCCAGACACTGTTCAGAGAGGTGGACTGTTTTCCCTCCTTGTAAATCTCACATTTGATGATGGACCACAGGTTCTCAATGGGGTTCAGATCAGGTGAACAAGGAGGCCATGTCATTAGATTTTCTTCTTTTATACCCTTTCTTGCCAGCCACGCTGTGGAGTACTTGGACGCGTGTGATGGAGCATTGTCCTGCATGAAAATCATGTTTTTCTTACCTTGCAGACTTCTTCCTGTACCACTGCTTGAAGAAGGTGTCTTCCAGAAACTGGCAGTAGGACTGGGAGTTGAGCTTGACTCCATCCTCAACCCAAAAAGGCCCCACAAGCTCATCTTTGATGATACCAGCCCAAACCAGTACTCCACCTCCACCTTGCTGGCGTCTGAGTCGGACTGGAGCTCTCTGCCCTTTACCAATCCAGCCACGGGCCCATCCATCTGGCCCATGAAGACTCACTCTCATTTCATCAGTCCATAAAACCTTAGAAAAATCAGTCTTGAGATATTTCTTGGCCCAGTCTTGACGTTTCAGCTTGTGTGTCTTGTTCAGTGGTGGTCGTCTTTCAGCCTTTCTTACCTTGGCCATGTCTCTGAGTATTGCACACCTTGTGCTTTTGGGCACTCCAGTGATGTTGCAGCTCTGAAATATGGCCAAACTGGTGGCAAGTGGCATCTTGGCAGCTGCACGCTTGACTTTTCTCAGTTCATGGGCAGTTATTTTGCGCCTTGGTTTTTCCACACGCTTCTTGCGACCCTGTTGACTATTTTGAATGAAACGCTTGATTGTTCGATGATCACGCTTCAGAAGCTTTGCAATTTTAAGAGTGCTGCATCCCTCTGCAAGATATCTCACTATTTTTGACTTTTCTGAGCCTGTCAAGTCCTTCTTTTGACCCATTTTGCCAAAGGAAAGGAAGTTGCCTAATAATTATGCACACCTGATATAGGGTGTTGATGTCATTAGACCACACCCCTTCTCATTACAGAGATGCACATCACCTAATATGCTTAATTGGTAGTAGGCTTTCGAGCCTATACAGCTTGGAGTAAGACAACATGCATAAAGAGGATGATGTGGTCAAAATACTCATTTGCCTAATAATTCTGCACGTAGTGTATAGAAATTGCATACAGATCTGTGTTCAACACTGTCCTTGAACCAGGAGTGTTTCGCATGAGTTTATACAGAAATTGCACAAGAATTGTGAACATTAAAAAGTAAAAAAATAAAAAGTAAAAAAACTATATGATGGAAAAAATGAGATGAAAAATAAAAAAATGGTAATACAATACAGAAGTAGAAAAATTAAAAAGCAGATAAAACGGAGTAAACTGAATATTTAGCCTCTCTAAAAACATGACATGAGTTTTTTGATCTAAAGGAAACACACATATATATATATATATATATATATATAAAAAGATAAAACATGAGCATTTAGTCATGTGGAGCTTAAAAAATGAAAAAATGTTATCTTGCCAGATCCGCACTGTACGGTTAAATGTTTTCGTATATAGGATGCTTAAAGAGATACAAACGGAAATATGTGAAAAAAATGTTCTACTGGAACAGCCTGCCAGAATGACTAACGCAGATGTGAAAGTAGCCTAATACAGCGCCACATACCTCATACATCCAGTGACATCTCCTCTGATGTGGATATTCTCTTTCCTCATCTTCTCCATTCGGCCCAGACCGCCATGGTGACTTCTTTCAGCCATCTCTTGTCTCAGCAGAATTTGACAGACAGACATCTTAGTTTCCTAATTTTCCATTATCCTCTCACCTTCTGAACACCACATCCTGCAGAAACAGTCCCCCTGAAAATACTGGTAAATACTGCTCCCAAAATCCCACCTATAGAAATAATTATCTTCCAGAGTGTACATACAGTAACAATGTCCCCAGTGTGCCCCAGAAGTAATAATGCTCCCACAGTGCCCATACTAGTAGTCATGTTCCCCATAGTCCCCCAATTGTAAAGAAGCCCACCATAAAGCCCCCGGAAGTAATAATTATCTTTATAATGTGTGACAGTAAAAAAATGCCCCCTTATAATGTGCGACAGTACAAAAGAAATGCCCTGCTGTGTGGCAGCAAAAAAAATATCTCCTCTTAGTGACCCCAGTGGAGCCAATGTCCCCAAAGTGACCTCATAATGTCTGCCAATGCCCCCTACTGTGTGCCCAAAAAATCCTTTCTTAGTGCCCCCCAGTTGAGCTAAGGTCCCCATAGTGCCTCATAATTTGCGCTAGTATAAAATACTCCTATATAGAGCCCCCAGTAGATGCCCCATAGTGTTCCTCCCTCTGTCCCTATGGTGCCTGACATAATATGCCAGTATAAAATGCCCCCATAGAGTGCCCCAAGTAGATTCCCCCATACTGCTTATATACCCCCTTCCTCATAATGCCCCCCATAATGTGTGCCAATATAAAATGCCCCTATATAATGTCCTCCAGTAGATGCCCCATGGTGCTCCTCTCCCCCACTTCTCCATAGTGCCCCCATGTGTGACAGTATATAATTCTAATATTTGGGCCCCCAGTAGATGCCCCCATAGTGCTCCTCTTTTCCCTTGTCTATAGTGCCCCCCATGTGTGACAGTATATAATTCTAATATATTGGGCCCCCAGTAGATTCCCCCTATAGTGCTCCTCTCCCCACTTCTCCATAGTGCCCCCATGTGTGCCAGTATATAATTCTAATATTTGGGCCCCCAGTAGATGCCCCCTATAGTGCTCTTCTCCCCCCTTCTCTATAGTGCCCCCCATGTGTGACAGTATATAATTCCAGTATATAGGGCCCCCAGTAGATTCCCCCTATAGTGCTCTTCTCCCCCCTTCTCTATAGTGCCCCCCATGTGTGACAGTATATAATTCCAATATATTGGGCCCCCAGTAGATCCCCCCTTTAGTGCTCTTCTCCCCCCTTCTCTATAGTGCCCCCCATGTGTGACAGTATATAATTCTAATATATTGGGCCCCCAGTAGATGCCCCCTATAGTGCTCTTCTCCCCCCTTCTCTATAGTGCCCCCCATGTGTGACAGTATATAATTCCAATATATTGGGCCCCCAGTAGATCCCCCCTTTAGTGCTCTTCTCCCCCCTTCTCTATAGTGCCCCCCATGTGCGACAGTATATAATTCTAATATATTGGGCCCCCAGTAGATTCCCCTATAGCGCTCCTCGTTTCCCTTCTCTATAGTGCCCCCCATGTGTGACAGTATATAATTCCAATATATTGGGCCCCCAGTAGATGCCCCCATAGTGCTCCACTCCTCCCCTTCCCCATACTGGGCAACAGCATAGTGTTAATGAAAAAAATAAACTCACATACTTACCTCCATGCCGCTTTCAGCGATGCGATGCAGGCCTCTTCCGGCCTCTATCCCACTCTGTACAGCTCAGGCGGCACAAGACCCATGACGTCATTGCGCTGCATGCACCGGCCTCTGATAGGCTGCAGGCCTAGTGCCTGTAGACTATCAGAGGAACAGGGAAGGGAGGCGCCTCTGCCCTGCCCCACCACAGCAATCATCTCTATAGCTGTCCTGAGGACTGCGATACAGATGACTATAGAGATGAGCGCTTCCACAATGGATGTGTTTTGCACGGTAAGAGTGGCTGACGTGCATGCACATTTTTCTGGACATTTAGTGGAAGACTTGAGGAGCCAGATGACAATGAGATTGAAGATGTGCGCCATTGAGGGAGTCATGGGTCAGTCCTTCCTGACGCTGCGCAGAAAAAATGTTCTTCCCATTATCGGTAACCATGCTTTCTATCTCCAGCTGGCGAGAAGACAGCCATTATTAAAAAAAATTATTGATAACGCGGAACAGTTCCTTCTCAGTGTGGCTCAATTCACCAAAGCTGACCAAGTGCAGAACCGCGTGACACCTTTTGCATAGGTGATATGCTAGAGGACCACGCTGAACTGTGCCTAGAGGATGGTGAAGACAAGGTGGGGGATGAGGAGGACATTGGCGCAGAAATACCAGCATTTCAACGCGGAGGCAGCATTGATATCACCTGGCCAAGTTGCTTGTGTGGATGGCCAGGAACCACATTTACCCAGTGGGCCGTAAAGGACATATATTGTCCTTGACCTGCAATTACAGCTCCACACATCGGCGCTGCCGTAGACTTTAGCAGACATTGACAAGCTAATGGACTGTCCCACCTTCTGCTCAACATACTTGTGTAGGGCTGGTACAGCCTTTTTGGAGAAGTAATGACTAGAGTTGAGCGGACACCTGGATGTTCGGGTTCGACGGGTTCAGCCGAACTTCACAAAAAAGTTTGAGTTCGGGACCCGAACTTGACCCCGAACACGAACCCCATTGAAGTCAATGTGGACCCGAACTTTGGAGCACTAAAATGGCTGTAAAAAAGTAATGGAAAGGGCTAGAAGGCTGCAAATGGCAAAAAAAATGTGGATAAGAGCATGGCAAGTGCTCTGCAAACAAATGTGGATAGGGAAATGACTTTAAACAATATAAAATACGTAAAAATAAAAAATAATAACCTTGATCTTGAAGGACGAGGTCCATATGGAGTAGGAGGTTGAGGAGGCGGTGGATGTGGAAGCGGCGGTGGAGGATGAGGAGGAGGCGGAGGTAGCCTACACTGCTTTTTTTTTTTTTTTTTTATTGTTTAAATTAGGGTACACCCCAAAACATTGGGAAATATAACCTGTGATAACCCCCTCCAGCCGTGGTAAACAAACATTCAGAAAATACACTGGCTGCAGGGCAGGCCAGCACCTCCAAGGCATAAAGGGCAAGCTCAGGCCATGTGCCCAATTTGGAGACCCAGAAGTTGAAAGGGGCAGACCCGTCATTCAGTACGTGGAGGCATGTGCACACATACTGCTCCACCATGTTGCACGTCCCCGTGATGACCACGATCCAATTGGATATCTGCTCTATCAACTTTCGATGTTCTTTTCTGAGCCTACCATGGTGATCACGGGTGGCGGCGAATCAGGGTTCCAGGCCGGAGAGGGAGTCTGAGAAAGGGATACCACATCCGAGGGAGGTCAATGTATGAAATTAAATGTGATCAGGCGGAAATGTGGGACAAGTTATCAAAGCGGAAGGATCGAAGGAAAGGCAATCACCCACTCCCGACTCAGGGAGGTAGTGACGATAAATAACAATACAGGACTCTTAAGATGCCCTGTTATTGGAATGATTAATAAAAAATTATAGGGAATGTCACTGCGGTATTTTGGATGAGGAAACGTTATCCAGGAGAGGCCCTGCTGCCGCTTTGTTAACTCTAAATAACTTCTGCCTGATCGCACGTCCCTGTGACGTCCACCATCCAATTGGATATCTTCTCTATTAACTTTCGATGTTCTTTTCTAAGCCTACCATGGTGATCGCGGTTATCGGCGAATCAGGGTTCCACGCCGGAGAGGGAGCGTGAAAAAGAGAGACCACATCCAAGGGAGGTCAATGGCTGCAATGGGATGAAGCGGAAATATGGGACAAGTTCTTAAAGCAGATGGATCGAATGAAAGGGCCAATTAAAGACGAATTTTAGAAATTTAAGTCCCTGTCACCTATGCAGAGCAGGGGTTTTTCATCACAAGAAATGGGTTAATGTCACCCACCAATAGAACAGATCATTTTTAAAAATTTCGGTCCCTGTCGCCTATGCAGAGCAGGGGTTTATTCACGGTAAAAATGGTAAAATGTCACCCAAGAATGTAACAGAAAAATTTGTGAAATTTGTTAACCTGTCAACTAGTTAGAGCAGTGGTATATCACAGCCAAAAATTGGTGAATGTCACCCTAAAATGTAACAGACAAATTAGTGAAATGACATAAAATAAAATAAAATAAAATACGTCCAAATTAGAGAAAATAATTTTGATGTATGAGGTGGAGGTCCATATGGAGTAGGAGGTTGAGGAGGCGGTGGACGTATCGGTGTAGGTGGAAGCGGCGGTGGAGGAGGAAATATCAAAAATACAACAATGAGCAATTGCGCTGCAGTATAACAATGGCTGCTTAGTGCCGGTATACATGTCTATTCTGCACAAGGTACGGACAAGGTCCTGAGGGATCCAGGCCTGGTTCATTTTAATGATCGTGAGCTTGTCCACATTGGCTGTGGACAGGCGGCTGCGCTTGTCTGTGATGACACCCCCTGCTGAGCTAAACACACGTTCAGACAATACACTGGCTGCAGGGCAGGCCAGAACCTCCAAGGCATAAAGGGCAAGGTCAGCCCATGTGCCCAATTTGGAGACCCAGAAGTTGAAGGGGGCAGACCCGTCAGTCAGTCCGTGTAGGCGTGTGCACACATACTGCTCCACCATGTTGGTGAAATGCTGCCTCCTGCTAAGACGTCCATATCAGCTGGTGGTGCTGGTTGTTGTGCTGACAAAGCTTTTCCACATTTTGGCCATGCTAACCCTGCCTTCTGAGGTGCTGGCGGTGCCCCAGCTGCATTGGCAACCTATTCCTACTCTGCCTGAGCCTTGTGCTTTCACTGTGCCCCCGCTGTCAGGTGGGAATTGTCCTTGTAACGGGGATCCAGCAGCGTGACCACCCAGTAATCAGCACAAGTTAGAATGTGGGCAACTTGGCGGTGGTTGCGCAGGCACTGCAGCATGTAATCGCTCATTTGTGTCAGGCTGCCCAGAGGCAACGAAGAGCTGTCCTCTGTGGAAGGTGTATCGTCTGTGTCCTCTATATCCCCCCATCCACGCACCAGTGATGGCCATGAGCTGGTCTGGGTGCCACCCTGCTGTGAACATGGTTCCTCCTCCTCCATCTCCTCCTCATCATCCTCCACCAAATCATCCTCCAGAACTGTGCCCTGGCTGGACAGTTGTGTACCTGGCCTCTGTGGGTGCAGGAACCCACCCTCGGAGCTACTTGTGAATGACTGGCCGGAAACCCTATGAAATGATCCCTCTTCCTCCTCCTGTGCCACATCCTCTTCCATCATCGCCAGAAGCGTTTTTTCAAGGAGGCATAGAAGTGGGATAGTAACGCTGAGAACTGCGTTATTGCCACTGGCCATGTTGGTGGAGTACTCGAAACAGCGCAACAAAGCACACAGGTCTCGCATGGAGGCCCAGTCATTGGTGGTGAAGTGGTGCTGTTCCGCAGTGCGACTGACCCGTGCGTGCTGCAGCTGAAACTCCACTATGGCCTGCTGCTGCTCGCACAGTCTGTCCAGCATGTGCAAGGTGGAGTTCCACCTTGTGGGGACGTTGCATATGAGGCGGTGAGCGGGAAGGCAGAAGTTACGCTGTAGCGCAGACAGGCGAGCAGCGGCAGGATGTGAACGCCGGAAGCGCGAACAGACGGCCCGCACTTTATGCAGCAGCTCTGACATCGGGGTAATTTTTAAGGAACGAACACAAGGAGAAAACCGACAGGACGGCAGTGCTTCAGCTTCCCTTCTGATTCCGGGAGGACCATTTTTCTCTCAGTGGTGACACCGGGACTCACAATCGACTTCGTGGTGCTCAGTCTCAACACAGACAGATCCGCACAAGATAAGAAGATAAGTGACGGCACTTACCATAAAAGTCCAATCTTTATTGAGGTACAAAAGACATGCGGGCAGGCAATCAATGCGCAGAACGCCACACAGGCACCATGAGGCAATGGCCGTTTCGCGTGAATTGCGCTTCTTCAGAAACTCAATAAAGTAAAGATTGGACTTTTATGGTGAGTGCCGTATCTTATCTTCTTACCTTGTGCTAATTTTTAAGGAACCTCTGCACCACCAAATTCAGCACATGCGCCAGGCAAGGGATGTGCGTCAAACCGGCTAGTCCCAGAGCTGCTACGAGATTTTGCTCATTCACACCACCAGGCCGGGCTTGAGGCTCACTGGCACCAACCACTCATCGGTCTGTTGTTCAAGGCCCG
The DNA here is from genome assembly GCF_014858855.1 of Bufo gargarizans. Taxonomy (NCBI): domain Eukaryota; kingdom Metazoa; phylum Chordata; class Amphibia; order Anura; family Bufonidae; genus Bufo; species Bufo gargarizans. Next base: position 1,259,524 of record NC_058081.1, on the reverse strand, counting down.
TCCACAGGTCCTGCGCGGTATGGGGTTTGTCCCCCAAACAGATAAGTTTTAAAACTGCCTGTTGTCGTTTACCCCTGGCTGTGCTGAAGTTGGTGGTGAAGGTGTTACGCTGACCGGATGAGGAGCTGGTAGAGGATGAGGAAGCGGAGTAGAAGGAGGAAGCAACAGGAGGCAAACTGAAGCGCCCTGCAATCCTCGGTGGTGGAAGCACATGCGCCAAACTGCTATCCGCCTCAGGCCCAGCCGCCACTGCATTTACCCAGTGTGCTGTTATGGAGATATAACGGCCCTGACCATGCTTACTGGTCCACATATCCGTAGTCAGGTGCACCTTGCCACAGATGGCGTTGCGCAGTGCACACCTGATTTTGTCCCCCACTTGGTTGTACAGGGAAGGGACGGCTCACCTGGAAAAGTAGTGGCGGCTGGGCACGACCTAGTGTGGGACAGCCACCGCCATAAGGCTTTTAAAACTCTTCGTCTCTAACAGACGGAATGACAGCATTTCAAAGGCCAGTAATTTAGAAATGCTGGCATTCAGGGCCAGGGATCGCGGGTGGGTAGGGGGGTACTTCCTCTTCCTCTACAGCGATGGAGAGCTGAACGCTTCCGTGGGACATTGTGGAGATGCTTGGTGACCCAGGTGGTGGTGTTGCTGGCAGATCCTCTGTTTGCGGGGTGGCAGGTGGCACTGTCACTCCAGAGGTGGATGAAGAGGCCGAGACTGCAGCAGAAGAGGAAGCAGGAGGAGCCAGAGACCTTTCTTGGTTTTTGAGGTGTCTACTCCACTGCAGTTCATGCTTTGCATGCAGGTGCCTGGTCATGCAGGTTGGGCTCAGGTTGAGAACGTTTATGCCTCGCTTCAGGCTCTGATGGCACAGCGTGCAAACCACTCGTGTCTTGTCGTCAGCACATTGTCTGAAGAACTGCCACACCAGGGAACTCCTTGGAGCTGGCTTTGGTGTGCTCGGTCCCATGCTGCAGTGGGCAGTAGCAGGCGTACTGTCTAGAGGACGGCCGCTCCGCTTTTGCACCCTGCTCCCTCTTCTGCTGTGCTGGTGGCTTTGTGCGACCACCACCTCTTCCTCCGAACTACACAGGTCACTCGCATGACCTTGAATCCATGTGGGGTCGAGGACCTCATCGTCCTTCACATCATCTTCCACCCACTCTTCACCCCTGATGTCCTTGTCGGTCTGCACACTTTCGAAAGCCCCAGCAGTTGGCACCTGTGTTTCGTCATCATCCGAGATGTGCTGCGATGGTCCTCCCATGTACTCATCTTGAAAGATAAGTGGTTGGGCATCGGTGCACTCAGTCTCTTTCACTTCTGGGGCAGGGCTAGGTGGGTGGCCCTGGGAAACCCTGCTAACAGAGTCATCAAAAAGCAGAAGAGACTGCATGGGGCTCAGACTGCTTGGCTGATTTGCAAAGGGGTGAGGTGAAAGACTGATGGACATCGGCTGCAGGTGCCAACTGTGGTCTTTCAGCAGGAGACTGGGTGGGAGACAATGTGAAGGAACCGGAGGCACTGTCAGCAACCCAATCTACTATCGCCTGTACTTGTTCTGGCCTCACCATTCGTAGAGCCGCATTAGGCCCGACCAAATACCGCTGCAGGTTCTGTCGCCTACTCGCACCTGAGGAAGGGGTTTCACTTGTGCGTGTAGCTGGCACAGATCGACCACGTCCTCTCCCTGCAACAGGAGCTCCACCAGCAGCACCACGACCAGGGCCACGTCCCTTATTCGACGCTCTCCTGATTGTCCGCAAATTTAGTATTTGGCCCAAAATAGATAACAGCAGTATCTAACGCGTGTATTTCACACTGACAGAAGCAGCAAAAGCCGCAAATTTATTATTTGGCCCAAAATGGGTGTTTTTTTTATTACAGAAGATAACAGCAGTGTCTAAGGCTACTTTCACACTTCCATTTCTGGGTCCGCCTGTGAGATCCGTTTCAGGGCTCTCACAAGCGGCCCAAAACGGATCAGTTTAGCCCCAATGCATTCTGAATGCATCAGTTTGCCTCCGTTCAGCCTCCATTCCGCTCTGGAGGCTGCTTGCAGCGTTTTGATGTCCGTCTGACGAAACTGAGCCAAACGGATCCGTCCTGACTCACAATGTAAGTCAATGGGGACGGATCCATTTTCACTGACACAATATGGTGCAATTGAAAACGGATCCGCCTCCCATTGACTTTCAGTTTAAGTCAAAGCGGATCCGTTTGCATTATCATGAACTTGGTAATGCAAACGGATCCGTTCTGAACGGATACAAGCGTTTGCATTATAGGTGCGGATCCGTCTGTGCATATACAAGACGGATCCGCACCTAACGCAGGTGTGAAGGTAGCCTAACGTGTGTATTTCACACTGACAGATGCAGCAAGGGCTGTAAAATTTAGTCCAAAAAGGGTGTTTTTTAAAACCAAGAAAATTATTGCAGTATTTCAAGCTTAAATTTCACACTGACTAATGCTGCATAGGCCCCAGATGGAGGATATTGTCAAAAAGGGTGCTTTTTTAAACCCAAAAAATTATTGCAGTATTTCAAGCTTGTATATAGCAATCACAGATGCAGCAAACGCCGCAAAAATAGGATTTTGCCCAAAATGGGTGGTTTTTTTTAATAACAGAATATGACAGCAGTATATAACGCTTGTATTTCACACTGACAGATGCAGCAAGGGCTGTAAAATTTTGTATGTTGCCCAAAATTTTAGATTTTTTTAAACCCAGAATATAATTGCAGTATTTCAAGCTTCTATTTGACTGTCACAAAAGCACATATGCTTTGCTGATACACAGAACTTGCATAAAATGGCCACCGCCACCCACCAAACTAACTGATGGATAAAAGTTATTTTTCTGTGTCACTGGGCTCAGGGCAGGGTCAAAAGATTGTGCCCTGCACCCACACAACTATATCTATGTTAGATTCTTTCCTATTCTCTCCCTCACAGCAGCAGCATCCTCTCCCTACACTGATCAGAGCAGAGTGACGTGCGGCGCTATGTGACTCCAGCTTATATAGAGGCTGGGTCACATGGTGCACTGGCCAATCACAGCCATGCCATTAGTAGGCATGGCTATGATGGCTTCTAAGGGCACACAAGTTAAACACTTGTTGATTAGCTGCTCTGCAACCTTTCAAAAAGTGCCATTAAATTGCCGAACACTGAACCTGAACTTTTACTGAAAAGTTCGGGTTCGGGTCCGGGGTCCAAAAATCCTAAAGTTCGGTACGAACCCAAACTTTACAGTTCGGGTTCGCTCAACCCTAGTAATGACGACTTGGGACTCTCCACCAGTTCTCTGAAATGTGCAGAGTTAACTACATGGAAAGGGAGGGACTGTAGTACTAGCAACTTGGCCAGGAGCATGTTGAGCTTCTGCGCCGTTGGATGAGTGAACGAATACTGTTGTCTTTTTGCAATCGCCTCAGTGATTGATTGCTGTCGAGGAGGAGCATCGGGAGCGATAGTTGATGGATGGGAACTACAGATTCCTTCTGCTGACGTATTTGAGCCCTGACTGCTGGAGGGGGGTGCAGGCCAGTGAGAGATGCAGCGGATGCAGCGGTCAGGCTGTGTCATAAACATGATGTGGGGGTACATACATAACATAATATAATTATATGTACTGTGTATCCGTAGTATAAGAGTACACCTGTCACGGACATTCCCCCGACAGGTGGCAGGAGATCGGTGAAACTGGCAACACTTGGTTTGATCTGACAGGTTTTCCCTGAGGTTCAATAGGCGTCTGTGTTGCCTCAGGTGTTGCTAATGTGGTCATTTAACCTTCCTTATTTATATTTGCTTCTCCCACTATGCTGTGCGATTTATAGCTTCAGTTTCAGTTGTGGATAGCTGGTGTGTGGATCTCGGCTGAGTTCCTGGTGCTTCCATAGCTCCTTTGAAGTTAAGTCTTTCCTTTCCCTTTTGTATTTTGTTTGGGTTCTGTGCATTTCCCTATTGTTTGTATTAGGCCTGAAGGAGACTCCTGTTCGTCCTTTCTTTTGGAGGAACAGGTAGTCTTGTCCCTGCCATTAGTACCTGGGTCCTATAGGGCTACATAGGAGTATAGGTATTCCTGCGTATGAACTTACCTACCTCTGGGGTCTGTTCATACTGGTAGTCAGTCAGGATTTTGGCTGGGGTTTTACTAGGAGGTGTCCATCCTCCTTCCCTAGTTTTCATGCCTGATCCCCCCCTCCCTCTTATGCTCGGTGTGGTGTTTCCCTTACACACCCAAGCATGACAACACGAGGTCTGATTTCTGCTGGAGAGAAGGTTTATTCACCAAATGGCTGAGTGCATTGATGCCTTCATTTTATCCCAGCATGATGGAGCCTGGCAGGCTGGTCCTCTGCCAGCTACAGAGGTGCAAATGGCCACCTCCACCTGAGTAAAAAGGAACAGTGCTCCTCATCTTCCTGTCATATAACACCTCTGGCTGCCATGTACAAACTTCAAAATGCATCTACTACCCCCTGATAAATCGGATACTAGTGTTGAGCGGGAGGTGCCATATTCGATTTTGCGATATTTCACGAATATTCGCTTGAATATTCGTCTTATATTCGTCGAAATCGAATATTCGTCATTATTGTATTTATCGCGATTAATATGCGATTTAATCATTCGCATATTGCGATTTTTAAGCTTAGAATAAGAAGTTATAAAACAAGTGCACGGGTCAAGCTTGGATTCTTGACCAAAAATCCCAATTTGAATGAATTATATAACCTGATCCATAGAGGGGATCAAAGGGATTAAAACTTAACATTTAATGGTGATCAATTAGAAAAATGGCACAAAAAAGGAAACATATACATAAATAGACAGGCCCGGAAGGGCCAGACACACTTGCACGAATATACCCCAGTAACGGGAAATGGAACGTTCTCACCCAAATAGTTGATAGGTGAACCGATCTCTGTAGATGGAACCTCAGTGACAGGGTCGCAGGTAAGGGGTCCGGTTCAAGGCGGGTGCTGGTTCCAGGAGTGCGTGCAATGAGGATGGTACCAAAAGTACTAGACGGTAGGCCGGGTCGGGAAAGATAATTCCCTAGTGTATCCCTGAAAAAGGGGAGGGGCTAGTCGACCCTACCTACCTATACGGAGTGCTTGCTCCGCAAGGAGCGACCCCGTCCGGATACCTAGCCCTGGTGGGGCCGGTGTCCCTAATGAGCCCTAGCAGTGTCCCGACGTGTCACGTTTCAGTTTGGATTAACGCATCAGGGGACGTGAAAAAATGGGCTAGCAGGCACTATTGTGCCTGAAGGGCGAAAAAAGGCTGTTGGCTAGACCTATAACGGGGGCTAGCCGCAGAAGTAGGAGCTTAGGCAGTAAAATAGAGAAAATATTTGGAACTGCCGAAAGGTCCAGTGGGGCCTAATCAAACTCCGGGTACAGTGGCCAGGCCAGTGGGACCGGACCACCAAAAATCCTAAACACAGGACCGCAGGTGCTGGTTGGCCAATGGGCTGTCCAGATACACCAGCAGGGACGCCAAATGCGGTCACAGTGGGGCCCAAATCAAGGGTATGAAAAAAGGGGGGCTGTCAGCAATTGTTACCTTGACGAGTGCCGTTTAAATGGGGTGCCAGAGCGCGCCCTTTTTGCAGTGCACGCCCCCTCCGGATGTCACATGGAGACCGGGCAGGCTAGATCCTGTGGACAGCAGGCCTGCGTGCGCTGGAGCGCAGCGTCAGGCGGCGCGTGCGTTCCACACGACGCCACCGCGGCCGCGCCCCAGGATAGGGGGCGGGGTCGGGTGGAGCGCACATGGAACGCAGACGCCAGCCGGAGACGCCGCGAGCGCACACAGGAGAGCAGGAGGGGTAGGGTAAAGGCCACTGGGGGCGGGTCTGGCTACCTAGCAACCGGACGCCGCGCAGAGGCGCGCGGTGAGCCGGTGGCCATAATATGAGACCAGCGTGTCAGCGGTCTCAAAAGATGAGAGGAGAGAAGGTGCTCTCAGCAATCAGAGCTTCTATGGGAGGGAAAACTTAAGCAAAAAGGCCCAAATACTAAAGCAGAGGGCCGGCAGAGGGGTCAGGAGGCATAGAGGACAGGAAGTGGTTGTGACTATACAAATTATTGAAAAAAGATCAATGAAGCAAAGGGGCTGAACAAAAAACCAATTAAATGTCAATTAAATGTCATGAATTGTTCACAGGAAGCAGCTAAAATTAAGCTGTTCGTTGAGCCCCAATGGTGTCATGGATTTAAGATAGTATATCCAGCGAAGTTCACGCTGAAGAATTAGCCGGTCCCAATCGCCTCCGCGGCGCGGCGGGAGGACCCGGTCAATGCCCATGAATGTGACGTGGGCAGTGCCGTTGTGATGGGTACGGATGTGGTTGGCTATGGGCGTGTCCTTACTCTTTGAAATATCATTGAGATGTTCACCCACCCGCCTGCGAAACTCTCGTATGGTCTTGCCAACATATTCCTTGCCGCATTCGCAGGCTAGGCGGTAAATCACCCCCCGGGTCTTACAGTTGATGAAATGGTTAATAGTGTAGACCTTGCCGGTGTTGTGGCTACAAAAGGTCCTACCTGTTTGCAGATGGCTGCATGCAATGCACCCACTGCATCTGTAACAACCCTTGATGTTTGACTGCAACCAGGCGGTACCTGGGGGTACAGGCGGTATAAATTCACTCGAGAACAATCTGTCGCGGAGGTTACGACCCCTGCGGTAGGTGATATTAGGGTGAGGGCCCAGGACCTCTCTGAGGTCTGGATCCATCATGAGGACACCCCAATTTTGAGATAGAATGTTGCGGATCTCAGGTGCTGCACGGTTGAAAGTACTGATTAGGCGGATAAGGTTACCCGTCTGTTCCTGATGGGGTTTCGGAATAAGGAGGTCTGTACGGTCTGCCTGGAGTGCTGCTCTGAAAGCCAATCGTAGTACCCAAAATTACCTCGATAAATACCAGTATCATCTCAAGGAACGGAAGCACCGCCAATTTGTGCAAGATCTGGCAGACTTCAAGGAGAACAGAATCTACTCCTCCATAGCTCACAGAGGTGAGACCACTGTTGCACAGACTGACCTTTCTTCTACAGAAACCGATTACTCAGACTCAGATAGTCTACCTAAGGGTAATAGACAATCTCCACGGGGAGGGAGCCGCAGGGGGCGTAGACGAGGAAGTTCACGTGGAAGGGATCGCCGTTTTTTAGGGGGTACCCCCAACCAAGGGCAATCCAACCCGCCACCCTCACAATACCCACTACGCAACCGAGTCCAACAACCTCCAAACCCCTAGGCCCCCAGGTCGTTAATCTGTCCTCCCGTCAACTCAGTACCATCGAGACGCAGGTCCTCCAACTGGGCCTTTCCTTTGTCCCTACCCCTAGTTTCGACAGATTTGATACCATCAAGGACCTCAATCTATTCGTTCGCAAGTTACGTTGGCACAAATTTTTCAAATTACAAGATAGGAGACAGTGCCGCGAACTGGGCATTCCGGTCGAAATCTTGTCAGACGTGCGCCTGCTCTTTGACCTTGATAAGGGGCCACCACAACACGACGGATCGGGTCCCTTCACTGATCTTAAATTGAAAAATAACAAAATGCCGCCAGCACCCGCTGATCCATCCTGTATTGATGTATTCTTAGATCTGGTTTCACACCAGGTCGAAGAAGTCAGGCCCCCACACTGCTCGTATGGTCTTGCCAACATATTCCTTGCCGCATTCGCAGGCTAGGCGGTAAATCACCCCCCGGGTCTTACAGTTGATGAAATGGTTAATAGTGTAGACCTTGCCGGTGTTGTGGCTACAAAAGGTCCTACCTGTTTGCAGATGGCTGCATGCAATGCACCCACTGCATCTGTAACAACCCTTGATGTTTGACTGCAACCAGGCGGTACCTGGGGGTACAGGCGGTATAAATTCACTCGAGAACAATCTGTCGCGGAGGTTACGACCCCTGCGGTAGGTGATATTAGGGTGAGGGCCCAGGACCTCTCTGAGGTCTGGATCCATCATGAGGACACCCCAATTTTGAGATAGAATGTTGCGGATCTCAGGTGCTGCACGGTTGAAAGTACTGATTAGGCGGATAAGGTTACCCGTCTGTTCCTGATGGGGTTTCGGAATAAGGAGGTCTGTACGGTCTGCCTGGAGTGCTGCTCTGAAAGCCAATCGTAGTACCCTATCGGGGTATCCCCTCTGAAGGAATCTCAGACGCAGATCCGCAGCCTGACAGATAAATTCCTTTTTCGAAGAACAATTTCTCCTAAGGCGGAGGTACTGGCCCTTTGGGATGCCTTTCCTAAGCGGGAGCGGGTGACTGCTTTCCCACCTAAGCAAGTTGTTGGTGGAACTAGGCTTCCTGTACACAGTCGTGGTCAGTTCTCCTTCCGCTGTTTTGGAGATGAGGACGTCCAAGAATGGTAACTGGGCGATATTATTCTCGCTGGTGAAGCGAAGGCCTATGTTGTTGATATTCAGCGCTTTCACCAGGGAGCAGAAGGATACTTCATCACTGTTCCAGATGATGAAGATATCGTCAATGTATCGCGCCCACAGTCCCACAGGGTCCAAGAGTACGGACCCGGTGTCAGTGAACACCAGGGTTTCCTCCCACCAGCCCAGGAACAAGTTGGCATATGATGGGGCACATGGGCTCCCCATCGCAGTGCCCCTGAGCTGGTGGTAGATCCTGCCGTTGAAGGAGAACACGTTATGAGTGAGCGTGAACTCCAACAGACGGAGAATGAACAGACTGTGGGCGCGATACTGACGACCTCGGCTACTCAGAAAGTGTTCAACGGCCTTGAGGCCTAGTGAGTGTGGGATGCTGGAGTAGAGTGCCTCAACGTCTATACTGGCCAGTAGGCTATTCGCCTCTGTATAAATGCCCTCCAACCGTTTCAGAAGGTCTGTCGTGTCGCGGGTATATGATGGTAGTGTAGTCACGAATGGAGCCAGAATCTTGTCCACGTAGACCCCTGCATTTTGGCAAAGGTTGTCCACTCCGGAGACTATGGGTCGTCCCTTGAGTGGATTGACCCCTTTATGTAATTTAGGGAGGCAATAGAATGTTGCCATGCGGGGGCACGGGGGAAATAGAAACCTGAATTCATCATCAGAGATGAGATTTGCCAGCTTGGCCTCCTCTAGAATAGATTTGAGTTCGAGTCTAAATTCGTTGGATGGATCTCGTGGTAGTACCTCATAAGTGGAGGGGTCGTTCAGTAAAGACTCACACATTGCTCTATACCGACCATGGTCCATGACCACCGTATTACCCCCTTTGTCCGAGGGTTTGATGACAATGGACCGATCACTCTCAAGATCGGAAATCGCGGTGGCCTGGGCCCGGTCGACATTAGAGCAGTGTGGGGGCCTGACTTCTTCGACCTGGTGTGAAACCAGATCTAAGAATACATCAATACAGGATGGATCAGCGGGTGCTGGCGGCATTTTGTTATTTTTCAATTTAAGATCAGTGAAGGGACCCGATCCGTCGTGTTGTGGTGGCCCCTTATCAAGGTCAAAGAGCAGGCGCACGTCTGACAAGATTTCGACCGGAATGCCCAGTTCGCGGCACTGTCTCCTATCTTGTAATTTGAAAAATTTGTGCCAACGTAACTTGCGAACGAATAGATTGAGGTCCTTGATGGTATCAAATCTGTCGAAACTAGGGGTAGGGACAAAGGAAAGGCCCAGTTGGAGGACCTGCGTCTCGATGGTACTGAGTTGACGGGAGGACAGATTAACGACCTGGGGGCCTAGGGGTTTGGAGGTTGTTGGACTCGGTTGCGTAGTGGGTATTGTGAGGGTGGCGGGTTGGATTGCCCTTGGTTGGGGGTACCCCCTAAAAAACGGCGATCCCTTCCACGTGAACTTCCTCGTCTACGCCCCCTGCGGCTCCCTCCCCGTGGAGATTGTCTATTACCCTTAGGTAGACTATCTGAGTCTGAGTAATCGGTTTCTGTAGAAGAAAGGTCAGTCTGTGCAACAGTGGTCTCACCTCTGTGAGCTATGGAGGAGTAGATTCTGTTCTCCTTGAAGTCTGCCAGATCTCGCACAAATTGGCGGTGCTTCCGTTCCTTGAGATGATACTGGTATTTATCGAGGTAATTTTGGGTACTACGATTGGCTTTCAGAGCAGCACTCCAGGCAGACCGTACAGACCTCCTTATTCCGAAACCCCATCAGGAACAGACGGGTAACCTTATCCGCCTAATCAGTACTTTCAACAGTGCAGCACCTGAGATCCGCAACATTCTATCTCAAAATTGGGGTGTCCTCATGATGGATCCAGACCTCAGAGAGGTCCTGGGCCCTCACCCTAATATCACCTACCGCAGGGGTCGTAACCTCCGCGACAGATTGTTCTCGAGTGAATTTATACCGCCTGTACCCCCAGGTACCGCCTGGTTGCAGTCAAACATCAAGGGTTGTTACAGATGCAGTGGGTGCATTGCATGCAGCCATCTGCAAACAGGTAGGACCTTTTGTAGCCACAACACCGGCAAGGTCTACACTATTAACCATTTCATCAACTGTAAGACCCGGGGGGTGATTTACCGCCTAGCCTGCGAATGCGGCAAGGAATATGTTGGCAAGACCATACGAGAGTTTCGCAGGCGGGTGGGTGAACATCTCAATGATATTTCAAAGAGTAAGGACACGCCCATAGCCAACCACATCCGTACCCATCACAACGGCACTGCCCACGTCACATTCATGGGCATTGACCGGGTCCTCCCGCCGCGCCGCGGAGGCGATTGGGACCGGCTAATTCTTCAGCGTGAACTTCGCTGGATATACTATCTTAAATCCATGACACCATTGGGGCTCAACGAACAGCTTAATTTTAGCTGCTTCCTGTGAACAATTCATGACATTTAATTGACATTTAATTGGTTTTTTGTTCAGCCCCTTTGCTTCATTGATCTTTTTTCAATAATTTGTATAGTCACAACCACTTCCTGTCCTCTATGCCTCCTGACCCCTCTGCCGGCCCTCTGCTTTAGTATTTGGGCCTTTTTGCTTAAGTTTTCCCTCCCATAGAAGCTCTGATTGCTGAGAGCACCTTCTCTCCTCTCATCTTTTGAGACCGCTGACACGCTGGTCTCATATTATGGCCACCGGCTCACCGCGCGCCTCTGCGCGGCGTCCGGTTGCTAGGTAGCCAGACCCGCCCCCAGTGGCCTTTACCCTACCCCTCCTGCTCTCCTGTGTGCGCTCGCGGCGTCTCCGGCTGGCGTCTGCGTTCCATGTGCGCTCCACCCGACCCCGCCCCCTATCCTGGGGCGCGGCCGCGGTGGCGTCGTGTGGAACGCACGCGCCGCCTGACGCTGCGCTCCAGCGCACGCAGGCCTGCTGTCCACAGGATCTAGCCTGCCCGGTCTCCATGTGACATCCGGAGGGGGCGTGCACTGCAAAAAGGGCGCGCTCTGGCACCCCATTTAAACGGCACTCGTCAAGGTAACAATTGCTGACAGCCCCCCTTTTTTCATACCCTTGATTTGGGCCCCACTGTGACCGCATTTGGCGTCCCTGCTGGTGTATCTGGACAGCCCATTGGCCAACCAGCACCTGCGGTCCTGTGTTTAGGATTTTTGGTGGTCCGGTCCCACTGGCCTGGCCACTGTACCCGGAGTTTGATTAGGCCCCACTGGACCTTTCGGCAGTTCCAAATATTTTCTCTATTTTACTGCCTAAGCTCCTACTTCTGCGGCTAGCCCCCGTTATAGGTCTAGCCAACAGCCTTTTTTCGCCCTTCAGGCACAATAGTGCCTGCTAGCCCATTTTTTCACGTCCCCTGATGCGTTAATCCAAACTGAAACGTGACACGTCGGGACACTGCTAGGGCTCATTAGGGACACCGGCCCCACCAGGGCTAGGTATCCGGACGGGGTCGCTCCTTGCGGAGCAAGCACTCCGTATAGGTAGGTAGGGTCGACTAGCCCCTCCCCTTTTTCAGGGATACACTAGGGAATTATCTTTCCCGACCCGGCCTACCGTCTAGTACTTTTGGTACCATCCTCATTGCACGCACTCCTGGAACCAGCACCCGCCTTGAACCGGACCCCTTACCTGCGACCCTGTCACTGAGGTTCCATCTACAGAGATCGGTTCACCTATCAACTATTTGGGTGAGAACGTTCCATTTCCCGTTACTGGGGTATATTCGTGCAAGTGTGTCTGGCCCTTCCGGGCCTGTCTATTTATGTATATGTTTCCTTTTTTGTGCCATTTTTCTAATTGATCACCATTAAATGTTAAGTTTTAATCCCTTTGATCCCCTCAATGGATCAGGTTATATAAGAAGTTATAAATTATAACTTCTAATTGCCTTATAACTTAATAATAAGGCAACTTTCCTATTCTTTAATCTTGGAGATTTAGATTTAAGACGAATATAGCGCTATATTCTATGTCTTTGCTAATAAAAGAATCAAGATAGCGAAGTATTCTATTTTCTACTTCAATGAAGATAGCGAAGTATTCTACATCAACGAAGATAGCGAAGTATTCTACATCAACGAAGATAGCGAAGTATTCTACATCAACGAAGATAGCGAAGTATTCTACATCAACGAAGATAGCGAAGTATTCTACATCAACGAAGATAGCGAAGTATTCTACATCAACGAAGATAGCGAAGTATTCTACATCAACCAAGATAGCGAAGTATTCTACATCAACGAAGATAGCGAAGTATTCTACTTCAACGAAGATAGCGAAGTATTCTACATCAACGAAGATAGCAAAGTATTCTACATCAACGAAGATAGCGAAGTATTCTACTTCAACGAAGATAGCGAAGTATTCTACATCAACGAAGATAGCGAAGTATTCTACTTCAACGAAGATAGCGAAGTATTCTACATCTTTCTCAATTTAAGTTATTATCGCATTACGGGATAATGTCAACTACGTAATTATCGAGTAAAGCGATATATCTTGCTATGTTGTCCCAATACAGCATTGAAATCCTCCACAAAAGTTAGTATAACAACGTATTAAAGTTAATATCGCATTGCAATTACAATTTAGCACTGCTAGATTCCATATTCATGACCCAATGCGCAATGCGATCAATATAACTTGAATTAATCGCATTGCGATTTCAACTTAGACCTTGTTTACTAAATTACTTTAAATTAGTGAGGATGACAAATATATTTATTAGTCAAAACGAAATATTCTCCATCTTCGCTAATTGAAGAAAGCCAACCATTGTAAACCAGGTACAAGTCAAAATCGTTATGCGATTTATTCAAGTTATATTATTCGCATTGCAACTGCAACTTGATTCTCACATCCGACAGTACATTCTAGCATGGAGGCGTTCCCATGGTGATGGGGACGCTCCATGCCCACGGGAAGTAGATAGAGGCGGCAACGGGCACTGACTTGAGCGGGCAGGGAGCAAGGAATCCTCTCTTAAAAGTACTGCTTTTGGACAAAGCTAGGGTAACAATAAAAATGTAAAAATAAAAATATTCAAAATAACGAATATATAGCACTATATTAAAAATATTTGCGAATTAAGGAAGTGACGATATTCGCTTAAAACTTTCGATATTCGAATATTCGCGCTCAACACTACCGGATACTAAAGAAAGAAAACTAATTTTCACTGGAGATTTGAAATGTTTCGATCAAAGAGATTTCGATGTTCTCCACTTCCATCATCAAGACTGGGATTTGTATGGTCAATAACTGGAACGAATGGAAATTAGAAACCAATCCTGGTTCTATAAAAATGTTGCATGGACATATTTTATCTGTTACACCATGTGGGAGTCACAGCCAAGCTGACGGGTATCCAATCTTCCTCCCCTTCTCCCAGGGGCAGTAAGTTTTTTATAACTGTATTTTCTCCCATTTATTAGATTCTTGCTGTCTTGCTAGTCTCGACAGATCCACCTCTGGTCATGAATTTTCAAAAAACATCTGGTACCCCCTGATAACCACCCCACCCCTTTTATGATGTGCCATGGGAACTGACTACACGTCGGACCTCTCGCACAAAGGTCGATCCTATCAGAAACCATTTGGAGCCACAGTAACTGACCTCACGTAGAAATATTATGGGAGACGTCCCATGATCCTACGCAAGTTCTCTGAAACGTCTCATAAAGGAGGCCTTTCAGGGCCCTTGCAGTGTATGGCGTAGCATACGAGATTGTATGCCCTAAGATGATAATCGAAGAGAAGGAACAGTTATAGGGGTGCTGTCCATTGCTCGGTTCCCCCAAGCCATACAGTGTCCTTGCCCAGGTTCCACCCGGTGTAGCTTCTCGTCTTGCCACATCAGTTCAGAAATCATCCTGATTTTGTCTATGGCATCAATGTCTCTCTGTCCTCTCTGGTCACAGAGTTAAGCCAAAGCTTCTTTGCTCTGCTTCTCGCAACAGGCCGCCATCTCAGGGAGTAACAGGCCACCAAAATAAAAATAGGAAAAAAAAACTTTAAACTGGGAGGGAAACTGTACGTATGTCTCACAGTAAGCACCGAGTCTGTCGTTGTAGAACTGCCGTGGATCCTCGCAAGTTTATAGCCGATCCTTTAGTGCAGGGAATAATCATGTAAATCAAGCACAACACTAATGCTTGTGGGGATTCGCTCTGGTAGACAGGGTATGCAGACGCAGGACAGAGGCAAATTACCAGTTCTTAAATCAAACTTCCGTGTTTATTCACACATAAAGCAAAAACAAAACGACACTTTGCAGTCTTGGTGTTAGTTCACACACAATGGAAAGTCCACATAGCAAAAATCACCTTGTTGGTAATTCTGCCTCCAGCAGTCCATAGCAGGCTTTTAGGGGGCCCGTTTCCCTTACAGACGGGTGTCAGCCCTCCAGCACGGCACAAGCCTCAGATCCCAGCACACACACCTCCTGAGCTCCGCTGTCAGAGTAAGGTAATCTTCCTCACCTGGCCGTGCTGGCTGGTTTTTAGGCCTGGAAAAACCCAGCCTGGAACATGGGGAGTAGTCACCCACCCAGGACTTTGACTACTCTCAGTAAGAGTCGTCCTGGATCAGCTATATAGCCATACTAAGTATTAAGGTGTCAAACAGCAATTGCTGCTGACACATAAAAAACCTCTCTTACTCCACCGAGGCCAGGAACCTCGGTGACACGTACCTATCACCCATGATGATTCCTTGTACCTTCTTACATGCTCTAGAAGAATAAAAACACCCCACCGCTGCCACCAATTTGTCATGTATGCACCACCACATCCCATAACTAGGGATGGGTCTGCCCGGGGACAGACTACCTCCAAACTTTCACTCTGCACACACCACACACTTAAGGCTATATGAGGGCAAAGAACTCCTTTAGGGATAACCTTTTAAATCATCCTCCCTCTAAGAAAGAAAGAGATGATGGCTTCCCTAGGTTCATTACCAACTTCAATGCCCAATGGAGACAATTGCAGGATATTCTCCATAGGAATTGGCAAGTTCTCCAAATGGATAGGGACCTTAAGAAGGTTATCTCTGAGAGACCACTGGTTACCTGGAAGAGAGCAAAAAACCTTAGGGACATAGTGACCAGGAGCCACTATGTAGCCCCAAACAAAGGTGGCATCTTTGGGGACAAGGGCCCACAGTGGGGATTCTTTCATGTAAATACATGGCAAGAACAGACAAATTTACCAACACAAATAGGGAGGAGTACAAAATTGTACACCACATCTCCTGCAAAACAGAGGCAGTGGTCTATCATGCTGAGTGCCCTTGTGGCCTGATTTATATTGGGATGACTACAAGGGCACTCAAGACAAGAGTTCTGGAGCACATCCGTGATATTAAGGCGGCTGCTGAGATCACTGAGTGTGACAAACTCAGAAAATTAAAACCAGTGGCAAAACACTTTAGGGAGGTACATAACTGCAATCCTCGAGGCATTCCTTTTAAAGGGATAGATCGTGTACGACTGGGCATTAGGGAGGGCAACATAAAACGTTGTCTCCTCCAAAAGGAAACAAAGGGGATGGTTCTGCTCAACACTGACCCCTCATGGATTGAATGAGGCATTGAGTTTCAAATCCTTTATTTAGGTTAGAGTATTTACAGAATTTTTCAGTGATTTTAGCAGCTTTTTATTTACTTAATGTTCTGTGTGGCCATGTAAAGTGATGATTGGAGATCTGCGAGGAGAGGGATGATCTCTATATACGTCGTGAACATGGAGATGGATATTAAACACACTGTGAATATGGAGACGGATTACCATGCATATATTGGGATGGACCTTTATATATAAGATCTGCATTTAATACACTTAATGACACGTATGTATTGGGACTATATTGTTATGGAATGTTCTTATGTACTATTTTTCTAATCATGTATGGTGTCTATAATATACATCTGGATTATACTATCATGCGATTAGGTATTTCTATGTATTGTAATGCTGTGATAGTATAATTATGACATTGGGTGATCACCTTTTTGGAATTTTGTGTCTTGATATGCTCATATGTATGCAAATGTATCCAGCTCCGTAATAATTATGATGATGTGTATTCAGTTTCCTCCTTCGATATTTCTATGTACTCAGATGTATTCAGCTTTCCATTGTTGATATCCCCTATGTAGACTTCGTATATTGGGTATTTTAATGTGAATGACAATGTCCGGTATGCTAAATGTGGTCGGGATATTCTTACAGCCTGAAGATGTTCACGCTTGGACAGGCTGATACAGCGCTGTGCTGTGATGCGCTGTACGCCCGGTCATGCG
The DNA here is from genome assembly GCF_014858855.1 of Bufo gargarizans. NCBI lineage: Eukaryota > Metazoa > Chordata > Amphibia > Anura > Bufonidae > Bufo > Bufo gargarizans. Next base: position 1,242,768 of record NC_058081.1, on the reverse strand, counting down.
GGGACGCCGCTACGTTTCCTTGGGAGGTGGGCTGGAACGCATAGCTTGCGTTCCACCCCTCCTCCTGATGAATGCGGCGTCGCCATGATGTACTCAGCGGGTAGTGAGTATCAGCTGCTATATTCAATTATCCTATGCCCTGAAGCTACATGGGGGATATAAATAGGGGACTATAGCCACACTTGTATTTACCTCCTGACGAAGCTGAGGCGAAACGCGCGTCGAGGTTTTCAGCCTGTCCTGCTGTTTTTGCCCTCCATCATGTCTCATGGTATGTTGTAACTCTCTATCAGGTGCCTACAGATGAGCTCTGTTTATAGCCTTCATTTGAAGGTTTGGTGCACGGGGTCTCATTTATTTGAGTATTCTATATAGATATTACTCTGCTTATGTTGTCATTGGCGTATTATCAGGATCCAGTGCCTGAGACTCCTCTAGTGGCTATGCATTAGAGTGATGATCACAGTTATCATATTTTAGTGGTTAGCATTATATACCACTTTTCCTAACCCTACTGCATAATATATACACACCTGACATGTGTTCCATCTTTTTGGCGGGCTACAGAAACACTGGCCGGGGGACTGCGGCATCCGGGTCTTTTGCTGACTCTTCAAACCTTTTTTTGTTATCTTTAATACTTGAATAATCATGATCTGTCTATTATGAAATAAAGTATATATTTTTTGAATATATTGGGCATCCATTGGTTGTTTGTTCAACAACATTTTAGGTTTATACGGTTGTTTTCTTGCTTGCCCTATTTTACGGCGTTATAGTGAGGCTTCTTGTTTGGTTCCACACCACACACTTAGGCTGCAAAGTGAGAGTAGATCACCCCCAAACATGCACAGACCCAACAAGAGGCAGGTTCAGAACAGATGAGGGCACAGAGGAAGTTCCTGTGCCATGCCAACTAAGCATGGTGCCAGAGGAACCCACCGATTCCTGGCTGTGCATATCTGTTGTCACTTGAGATGATGTTGAAGAGCATGTCAACCATTCCAGTACAGCTCCACAGTTCTTTTGGAGGGCCTAGGCAACAGTCTGTTGGCCATAGTCTACAGTAACTGTATCAGTAATGTAACGGATTTACTAAGAATGTGGCAGCAGTTGAACAAGATAAATGTGATGATTTACTAGGCTGCTCTTTAATGAGTAACTAAACTTTTATTAAACTTTTTTTAAATGTCCCAAAAATATTATTTTGTAATATACTTTATTAATTGAATTAGACTTTTTACAAAAAAAAATGCCCCTAAAGTCCTGATTTCACCTGTGCTTTAAATTCAATCACTACCTGCAGGACTTTTAGCTTAGCAAAGCGGGCACAGGCAGGAGCCCCCTCAGCTAATCCTGGCATAGCACATTTTTATAGGGTACCCATCTGCTATGCCAGCATTTAGCCAACCTCAGGGGGCACAAGTCACTCTATATAAACAGATTAATGTGCATTGTGTCAGCAGTTCAACGAGATGCAGACGGCGATATATTACACCACCCTATCATACTGCCGCACACTAAGTCTATGTATAAACTAACAGATTAACTATGAATGTGGCAGCAGTTGAACAAGATAAACGCGATGATATATTAGACCGCCCTTTAATACTGAGGCACAGTAATTCTATGTATAAACTAACAGATTAACTATGAATGTGGTAGCAGTTGAACAAGATAAACGCGATGATATATTACACCGCCCTTTAATACTGAGGCACAGTAAGTCTATGTATAAACTAACAGATTAACTATGAATGTGGCAGCAGTTGAACAAGATAAACGCGATGATATATTAGACCGCCCTTTAATACTGAGGCACAGTAATTCTATGTATAAACTAACAGATTAACTATGAATGTGGTAGCAGTTCAACAAGATGCAGACAATATATTGGACCACCCTTTAATACTGAGGCACAGTAATTCTATGTATAAGCTAACAAATTAACTAGAAATATGGCAGCAGTTCAATAAGATGCAGACGACGATATATTAGACCAATATTTTATACTGACACACACAGTAATTCTATGTATAAACTAACAGATTCACTATGAATGTGGCAGCAGTTCAAGATGCAGACAGAGATATATTACACCGCCCTTTATTACCGAGGCACAGTAATTCTATATATAAACTAACAGATTAGCTGGGAATGTGGCAGCAGTTGAACAAGATGCACACGGCAATATATTAAACCGCCCTTTAATACGGAGGCGCAGTAATTCTATGAATGTGATAACAGTTCAACAAGATGCAGGCGGTGATATATTAGACCACTCTTTAATACTGAGGCACAGTAATTCTATATATATAAAGTAACAGATTAGCTACACTCAACCTGCGCTGTTCCTGCTGTCTCCCTACATTCTCCCTGCAGTCTCAAAAAAACTCTTCTTACAATCTCCCTGCATTCTCCCTCTCTAATATTCTTATTTTTCTGGCATACTGTCCCTAGCGCATAAGCGCTTGTCATGTCTCTCCCTAAGCTCAGCTCACAGCGGAGACCGCGCGGGATGAGGCTTTTATAGGGCTGTGACATCACAGGGGCTGGCTCTTAATTGATTTGTGTTGGTGCCAATCCTCTACTTCCTGTCATCATTCCAGTCAGATTTTGGGATATTCGGATAATTGCTGTGATAATAATTTACCTACATCCAAAAATACCATTATCCATGCTACCAGTTGCCACCCACCAGAGTGTCAGTGGGAGAGTATGCTGGGACACCACGCCTTTGTTCTAACTTTCAGGACCATTACAAAAAACAGGAGTGTTTCGATAATAGACTGAAAGAAAGAGGCTACAGTTCAGGACTGGTAACAAGGGTTGACAATAAGGCGGCCTTTAAAATAGAAGCGAGTTTTTGTGAAACAAAGCAAAGTGAAAAGTTCTTGATATTGAAGAAAATACTGATAAAATTACTGTTTTCTACCCAATCTTCACTTAAATGTACTGAGATGATGAAGATTAGAATAAAACACTTCCTCTTCTTCATCATGATCCCATCTTAAAGCATATCTAAGTTGATACAGTTGTAAAATTCTTTCCACGTCTATCTGTATTGATCAACCCAGAACATAGGAAAATAGTTAACAAAGACAAAAGGTCTCTTGTGATGTAAGGTGACAAAAATGAATTTTTTTACACAGTTTTTTTTTATGGTGTTTATCGGACGGGGTCTATCATGTGATATATTTATAGAGACAGTCGTTACGGACGCGGTGATACCTAATATGTGTATTTTGTTTTCTCATTTTTTATAGGAAAAGGCAATTTATTTTTAAAATTTTACATTTTTATTTATTTTAACTTCTATTATTTCCCCCAATTTTTTTTTATCAAGTCACTCTTGGATCTTGAAGATCCAGTGGGGCTGATGGCTGTACTATACTTTGCAATGCTCTTGCATTGCAAAGTATAATACAATCAGATGCCCTGTAGGTGGCAACAGCGAACCATCGTGCGCTGCCATCGCAGCGAAGCAGCCCTGATGGTGGAGAGAGGGAGCCCCCTCCCTCTATTAACCCCATGGATGCCGCTGCCGCATCCATGGGGTGTATGAATATATCCTTCCTGACTGACGGACGATTTTTGGTGATGGCATCTATTTCTGTGCCAGGGACCCCTTAGGGAATGTAGGAGGTTCCTGACACGGGATCGCACCCAATTCCATCCTTAGGTAACCCTAAATAGATATAGGGTGAGAGTTAGGGATTTTTTACTTCTTTTCTTGCTCCTTTAATGTATTCAGCTTTATCAAAATAGCCAAGTAAATAAATGGTGATCAAGATTTTATTATGGGCTATGTCCTTATTAAAAGTCAAGTTTTCGTGGTGTTTTTCAGTGAATCGTTGGATCAAGACAGAATACTGCACCTCACGGAGGTATAAGATCTGATGACAGTTTGTAATATGCCACCAGAGTGACTTTAATCAATATGGACACAGAGATCATGGTTTTATATCCGAATGTTGGATAAGTGCTTTTCCATAAGGTTGACCCATGAGTCCATACAACGATTGAGGTACTATCTATATCTGTGTAGACCCTAGATTTTCTGTCACACTGGTGAAGAGCCTATCCCGAGTATTAATAGAATTGTTTAAGATCTGCTCCTTACATCTACAGCTGAAGACAAGCCCATCGGTCTTGAATAAAAGACATGAAACCCACGGGTGTACAGTTTTGGTACATTTTAAAGACTTCACTGAGAATGTCCCCTATGAGAAGTTAGTGATCTCACCAGATCCCTGCAGGTATCACCCAATTCCCCCAAGGAAGAAGTTAGAAATACAGTTTCCAATGACCCATTAAATGAGGTCTTCATAGCCCACCAACCCTTCATCTATCAAGTCACAAGCAGAATGATCCCTTACTTTACTGAAGTTCTCCCTAAGCCATGACAAATCATCTCTCACCTTAGTTACTGTTGCTCTTCCCTGGGACACAGTAACAGAACGCAGCAGATTTCGGGCTCCAGCTTCTCCGTCGTCTTCTCCTCCACACCTTCTGGCTACCATGAAAATCTCAGACGTGTGATGAAGTATTGATCTTATATGTAAGGCGAGCTGCAGGATAACAATGGTGTTTGTTGTCCTGCCTGGACTTTGTCCAATGAATGTTTACACTGACACTCTTCTCATGCCTCCAGGATTTATAGTGAATGGACTCGGAATATTCCATATATACAGGTGAAACTCGAGAAAATTAGAATATTGTGCAAAAGTTTATTTATTTCCATAATGCAATTTAAAATTTGAATATTATGAAAAGGATCAGTATTCTAGGCTCAAAGTGTCACCCTCTAGTCCAGCTAATTAATCCATACCCCCTGAGCAAAGGGGACCTGAGATTGTGACTTTGGGGTTTCATAAGCTGTAAGCCATAATCATCCAAATTATAACAAATAAAGGCTTGAAATATCTCGCTGCCTGTAACGAGTCTCATATGTTAGTTCCACCTTTTAGGCTGCATTACTGAAATAAATGAACTTTGCAAGATATTCAAATTTTTTTAGTTTTTCGAGATACAAACATCGTGAAATGCAAGAGAACTGGAAGAACCCTGATCTATTGATATCACCGTTCAGGCCTATCACTCATCAGTGGTGGCCCCCAGGTGTTCCAAGTGAAACGTTTGTGGGCCCACACCCAAAAATGGGAATACCAAAAATAACAGCCCTTGATCTGCTACAACAAGAGTTTAAAGTGCACTTGTCAGAAGGATCAAACCTACTAAACCAGCCATACTGCCTGGTAGAGCAGATCCTGCTGATAAAAATTATACTGGTCTTCGGAAAATTGGTTAGGGAGTTCCTGAGAAAAAATAATAGTATTCTTTAGTTAAATGAGGGCTTCTGAGGGGTAGAGCCTGTCCTCAGCGTCCCAGCGCTGGCCATGCCCCTCACCCTAACCCTAACCCTAACCCTAACCCTCAGTGCACTGAAGCCTCTACTAGACGTCCTTTTTTCTCTGGAACATCACAACCAATTGTCATAAGACACGTATCGTTTTATTAAGCAGGATCAACCCTGACAGACATAATCATGCAACTAAAAAAAACATGCTGCTTTCTTCCACAGACATTGCCACATCTGTCCAAGGAATGACGTACATTCTGGGTCTTACGTTCCGCCTGGGCTTTAAAATACCCACCACCTGTTCGTTGACTGGGGTACATAAGAGTCACGCATTTGCTATTTTGCTTGTTATTACTCATGCTTCGCTGCCTTTGTTCTACGGTGTTGTGAAAGTAATCAAGCAATTTGGGAGAGCAGAAAGGTAGTCCCGATAGTTCACCTGCTGGTTGCCAAATAGGGGTGCGACGGTATACCGGAGAGAAGAGACACAGGAGTCAGACATGGAGTCCTCCTGGTTCAGAGTAGGCGGATATCAAGCTTTATTTATACTGCTAGTAATGTAACAAGTCATTAAACCAGTCAGACTAGTATAAACCACAGTAATAGTTATAGTGTATGAATACATCATAAATAGAGATGAGCGAATGGAATCTCACAAAGTGGAATTTGATCCGAAATTTGGGATAAATTTGATTCACCTTGAAGCTGAATTTCTTTATGCTAAGTGTTAGCGAATCGATTTAACCTGAAATTTACCCAGTGGGCGGTAAAGGATATATATAGTCCTTGACTGTAATTACAGCTCCACACGTCGGCGCTGCCGTGAACTTTAGCAGACATTGACAAGCTCAAGGACTGGCCCACCTTCTGCTCAGCATACGTATGTAGGGCTGGTACAGCCTTTTTGGAGAAGTAATGACGGTTTGGGACTTTCCACCAGTTCTCTGAAATGTGCAGAGTCAACTACATGGAAAGGGAGAGACTGTAGTACCAGCAACTTTTCCAGGAGCATGTTGCGCTTCTGCGCCGTTGGATGAGTGCATGCATACTGTTGTCTTTTTGCAATCGCCTCGATGATTGATTACTGTTAAGGAGGAGCATTGGGAGCGATAGTCGATGGAAAGGAACTACAGCTTCCCAGCATAATGGAGCCTGACTGCCATGTACAAACTTCAAAAAGCATCTACTACCCCCTGATAAACCGGATACTAGAGAAAGGGAACTAATTTTGGCCGGAGATTTGAAACGTTTTGATCAAAGATATTTCAATGTTCTCCACTACCCTCATTAATTCCACCCAATAGAAGGACTGGGATTTGTATAGTCAATGACTGGAAATTAGAAACCAATCCGGGTTCTCTAAAAATGTTGCATGGACATATTTTATCTGTTACACCGTGTGGGAGTCACAGCCAAGCTGACGGGTATCCAATCTTCCTCCCCTTCTCCGGGGGCAGTAAGTTTCTTATAACTGTATTTTCTCCCATTTATTAGATTCTTGCTGTCTTGCTATTCTCGACTGACAGATCCACCTCTGGTCATAAACTTTCAAAAATCATCTGGTACCTCCTGATAACCCCCCCACCCCTTTTATGATGTGCCATGGGAACTGACTACAGGTCGGCCCTCTCACACAAAGGTCGATCCTATCAGAAACCATTTGGAGCCACAATAACTGAGCTCACGTAGCAATAGAATGGCAGACGTCCCATGATCCTACGCAAGTTCTCTGAAACGTCTCATAAAGGAGGCCTTTCAGGGCCCTTGCAGTGTATGGCGTAGCATACGAGATTGTATGCCCTAAGATGATAATCGCAGAGAAGGAACAGTTATAGGGGTGCTGTCCATTGCTCTGTTCCCCTGAGCCATACAGTGTCCTTGCCCAGGTTCCACCCGGTGTAGCTTCTCGTCTTGCCACATCAGTTCAGAAATCATCCTGATTTTGCCTATGGCATCAATGTCTCTCTGTCCTCTCTGGTCACAGAGTTGGACCAAAGCTTCTTTGCTCTGCTTCTCGCAACAGGCCGCCATCTCAGGGAGTAACCGGCCACCAAAATAAAAATAGGAAAGAAAAACTGGAAACTGGGAGGGAAACTGTACGTATGTCTCACAGTAAGCACCGAGTCTGTCGTTGTAGAACTGCCGTGGATCCTCGCAAGTTTATAGCCGATCCTTTAGTGCAGGTAATAATCATGTAAATCAAGCACAACACTAATGCTTGTGGGGATTCTCTCTGGTAGACAGGGTGTGCGGACGCAGTACAGAGGCAAATTACCAGTTCTTAAATCAAACTTCTGTGTTTATTCACACATAAAGCAAAACCAAAACGACACTTTGCAGTCTTGGTGTTAGTTCACACACAATGGAAAGTCCACATAGCAAAAATCACCTTGTTGACAGTTCTGCCTCCAGCCGTCCATAGCAGGCTTTTAGGGGGCCCATTTTCCTTACAGACGGGTGTCAGCCCTCCAGCACGGCACAAGCCTCAGATCCAAGCACACACACCTCCTAAGCTCCGCTGTCAGAGTGAGGAAATCCTCCTCACCTGGCCGTGCTGGCTGGTTTTTAGGCCTGGCAAAACCCAGCCTCGAACATGGGAAGTAGTCACCCACCCAGCACTTTGACTACTCCCAGTAAGAGCCATCCCGGATCCACTATGCAGTCATACTAAGTATTAAGGTGTCAAACAGCAACTGCTGCTGACACATACTCCACCGAGGCCAGGAACCTCGATGACACGTACCTATCATCCATGATGATTCCTTGTACCTTCTTACATGCTCTAGAACAGTGTTTCCCAACCAGTGTGCCTCCAGCTGTCGCAAAACTACAACTCCCAGCATGCCTGCACAACCAAGGGCTGTCCGGGCATGCTGGGAGTTGTAGGTTTGCAACAGCTGGAGGCACACTGGTTGGGAAACACTGCTCTAGAAGAAGAAAAACACCCCACCGCTGCCACCAATTTGTCATGTATTCACCACCACATCTGATAACCTCCAAACTCTCACTCTGCACACACCACTCACTAAATGAGACAAAATAAAAATAACGTACAAAACAGTGAGAGTAAAAAAAATGAGAGAAAATACAGTAATAAGAAACTTACTGCCCCCGGGAGAAGGGGAGGAAGATTGGATTCCCGTCAGCTCGGCTGTGACTCCCACACGGTTTAACAGAGAAGTCCATCCATTGGATAGAATTAAGAAGGGGAGCGGAGAACATTGAAATCTCTTTGATCTAAACTTTTCAAATCTCCCACAAAAATTGGTTCCCTTTCTCCAGTAATCGCTTTATCAGGGGGTAGTAGATGCTTTTTGAAATTTGTACATGGCAGCCAGAGGTGTTAAATATGACAGGAACTTAGAAGACGAGGAGAACTGTCTCTTTTAACTCAGGTTGAGGTGGCCATTTGCACCTCTGTAGGTGGCAGAGGACCATCATGCTGGGATAGAATGAAGGCTTCAATCCAATCAGTCATTTGGTGAATGAACCTTCAGCAGAATTCACACCTGGTGTACTATTATACTACGGATACATAGTGCATATAATTCTATTATAGTTATGTATGTACCCCCACATCATATTTATGACAGGCTGTAACACTAAACGAGTGTCACAGTTTTCCCACACCACTTTTTGGTTACACTCCATGTGTTGACGAGTGGCCAACATGCCAACATTAGCACCCTAGCTGCGCCTCACCTTCTGTCCACACATCCTACATACCACCACGCTAATGTCCCCAGTGACTTGGTCGAAAATTCCCACACTGGCGAGTATGGCATTTTCCCTCCACCACTGCGTGTTCCTCACAGGTAGTCTCCCAAGTAACAGATGGCGTACCCCTCCTGTGTTTGGCTCCAGATGTCCCACTGACTCCACCCTGTTGGCTCATGGCCAAGCTTCTACCCTGCTGTCTCACTGGCATGCTTCCACTTTCGCCCCCCTGATGATGACGATCACCTCTCTTCACCCTCTCTTCAACCTGCTCCCATGTGCAATCGGCTACATCTTCATCTACATATGTTTAGTTGTCACTTGTCTCACTCTCACCTGTCTGTTGCGCACATACCTGACCTCTCGCAATATGCGCTCCCACCCGACTGTCATCATACGCTCCCATAGACTCGGCACATAACTGAGCCCATAGACTATGATGGGGTCAGTTAGGTTTCCGCTCAGAAGATTTTTGAAGTGGAGACAAATGTGCTGAATGCACAACTTTTGTCTCCGCTCCAAAATCTTCTTCTGAGCGGAAACTTAACGGACCTCATTATAGTCTATGGGGCCTGTGGGCTCCGTTTGGTTCAGTTATGTGCCGAATATGTCCTTTCCGTTTTCCTGCCCCTAAATGGAGCAGGAGAACAGAAAGAATGAACCGTGATGTGAACAAAGCCTAAGGCTACTTTCACACTCGCGTTTTGGGTGGATCAGTCATGGATCCGTTACTAATAATAAAACCATCTGCATCCATCATGAACGAATCCGTTTGTATTATCTGTAACATAGCCAAGACGCATCCGTCATGAACTCCATTGAAAGTGTCAGATTGTGTCAGAGAAAACGGATCCGTCTCCCATTGACTTTCAATGGAGTTCATGACGTCCCTATTAACTTACATTGTATGCCAGGACAGATCCGTTTGGCTCAGTTTCGTCAAGCGGACAGCAAAACGCTGTCGGCTCTAGAGCGGAATGGTGACTGAACAGAGGTAAACTGATGTATTCTGAATGGATCCTTTTGCATTCAGAATGCATTTTGGCAAAACTGATCTGTTTTGGACCGCTTGTGGGAGCCCATGACGGATCTCACAAACGGAAAGCCAAAATGCAAGTAGCCTTAGAGCATAATGTGATCTCGAAACACATAAGCGGTTATTGATGTTTTCATCTTCCTCGGATTAAATACATTTTTATACAGAGATCTGATCATTGATATTGTTTGAGAATCTGTGGTGCTGACTCCATTCGTTTGGCTTGAACAATGTCGGATGTCCAAGCTCTGCACAGCACCACTGCTTCAGCAGTTACCAGTCCTGCAATGGTGTTTTGCTCTAGAAGGTTACCTCAGCTTGCTCAGACCCAACAGGCTCTTGTCTCAGCAAGGCTTCACCCTGAAGGCATTTGATTCTAGAGCCAGGGGATGCTTACTTAGCTTGTTGGCACCAACCCAACCAATTTTTCAAGTCTCCAGCCCTTCTCAGAGAAAGCCACAACACAATGTCTATTAACCAACATGTTCTAAGACATCGTCTTAGCATTCTCAGGCAACCCCACAAAGTACAGTATATCCCCTTGGGCTCCTAAATTGCTCTTCTGAAGGAGTGGGGAAAGGAACATGAATTGTAGCCTGTAGTGGGATGTGAGGAATATGGATTAATATTTACTGTCAGCCATGTTCCCACGCCAACCATCTGCTGAAAGGTAGCAGAGGTAGTGTGCTCCACAGGGGGGCCTGCTTTAAAGCCATCTAGATGGCAGAGAGCCTCTAGCAGTCCACCTTTGTTTACAATTTCTCACCTCCATTTTGCTAGCCAGGAACCCAGCTAATGGAACAGGAAAAAACCTCTCTGCAGGGGTCTAGGCCATTCTCCAGTTCAATCAAATTTAGCAGACATCATGGAACCGGCGGTTCATACGGAATTATGAATCGCCCGTCCATCACAGGCATAAACCCGATACATATTTGTGTCCCTGTGGCCAGGAAGAACACGTGGTCATAGCTTGGCGGTGGGATGCCAGGGAGGGAGATACACATATCTCCCCACAGAAAGCAAATAACAGTACCATGCTTGGACTCTACTTGTAACTGGAACCCAGGAGGGTCTGATTGTCCCAGAACCATCTCCCTGTGACCTTCTGATCTAAAACCTAAAGGGTTTTGTGGTTCGTTGGGCTGCCTGGATCAGTAGGGGGCGGGGAGGGGTGGAGAATTCCCAGAGGTGGGAAGAGGAGGGGCCGGATACAGTTTAAAATGCTTGTGCCAGCAAGCGGGCGTGTCTTTTCTCTGAAGGAGGGTCACATCGTGTCATGTGTTTAGAGGGACCTGCAACCAGCTGACATCACTGCCCTCCATGTGAATACAGCAAAGGACTCATCACAACCCAAAAGGACCTATCCATCTGGTAAACTGACTTTTGCTCTGTTTAATCCTGTTTGTACCACGCCATCTGTATTTGTAACCTTAGACCACTGTATATATTTCTTGTGTGTATAGTGTTAGTTCTAGTGAGCCCTTAAGGCGATTAAATATATAATTGAATCTTGTGCTGTCTTGTATCTCGATCACGAATCCCCACGTCCGTGTTTCGGTTTCGGCTGAGAACGCGCTGTTTCTCTAGGGCAGTGACCAGGCTCTCTCAGCTTGTTGCCTCTCTGTGCCCGTGTGGACAGGAGGAGTCTGTGAAAACTGTACCAAGACTGACCTCACCCGCTTCTCCAGGATGGTGTAACGTCACGCCTTGGTAACCAGTGACCATACCGTATTTCGTTGGCTCTACGTGGTTGACGTCTGATTCAGTTGGGGCTTGGTATTCGTCACAAGGGACATTTCAATTTTTGAGCCCTCTGGCCTTTAATTAGATGAGATCAGCTATTGCAATTGACTGCAGAGCAGGAAACATGTAATGAGCATTTTATGAGATGGCAGAATTATAACCAGGATGTTTAACCATGGTAAAACCGTGAGTCACTGAGAGCATGACTCTTGGTCTACTTCCAGCTGTAGCATTTACCATTCTGGTGTTAAATTATTTCAGAGACAGTGATGACCAGAAAACTCATTGTAGATACAATGTCTACAGAGTGATCTGTATGCATTACAGCTGTCACTTACAAAATGTCAAAGTGAAAACGTACTCACAACTCCTATGACCACGACTGTCCACATCTACGTCATCAGCGGAGCAGCCAACTTTAGGTGACATCTATTCAAGGTTTTTAATGGTCAGAGTATAACTATACTAGTATCTAGAGACTATGGATGAAATCATTTCATCAGTGACATGGAAGTCAGCCAAGAGCACGACGTCCTCAAATGCAGTAACTGTGCAATGATGGTGAACATGGCCACCAAGTAACCTATGACAGCTTTTTAGGAGTCACACAGTATTGTGGCTCAAAACAGGTGCCCTGCAGGGTAACATCATTATAGCAGAGGTAATTCACTGCAGAAGGCATCAAACACATAGTATCATCTGTAATAAGGCACCTATAGACTGTTTTACTGTGCCCCCTATCAAGACATACTATGGAGGTCTTCAGCGCTACAATCATTGGATCCTCGCCTGCCATCTATGCCAATATCCTGCCGCATCGCCATTACAGCACTGCCTCTCCCCATTTTCGTTGGGACATGATGACCATCTCTGTCTCTCCAATATCGCAAGTATTGGACCTCATCTGGTCCTGAGCCATTGATTTATTCAAGCATCTATGCACCCCATAGTATTGAATATCTATTAGGGGACTTACTCTTATTGGTAATTTTTACCTTCTTTGGCTGTCCTTATTATTACCTGCGGATTGGCACTAAAGGAGCTTAGGTATTTTGCTGTATGGTATAATGGCAGTCTTTACATCTTGAACCGCTGTATCATGTCTTCACACCGCTTATCTTACTTGATGGCATTATCTTTATGTTGTTCCTTATGTTATAGTTTATGCATCTTATCCTCAGGATATGCTAGTCATCCCCGATGAGCTGTTGTCTGTATAGGAACGGCGAAACGCGTTGGGTCATAATATTTGATTAAGACATATTCATGATTTGGGTGTATATTGATACGCCGCTACACATAATTTTTTGAGGATTCATGAGCGTCATATTTTTGTTTGTTTCTTTATGTTTATGATATGTGCCAACTACAAGGTGTATGAATATATCCTTCCTGACTGACGGACGATTTTTGGTGATGGCATCTATTTCTGTGCCAGGGACCCTTAGGGAAAGTAGGAGGTTCCTGACACGGGATCGCACCCAATTCCATCCTTAGGTAGGGCCTAAATAGATATAGGGTGAGAGTTAGGGATTTTTTACTTCTTTTCTTGCTCCTTTAATGTATTCAGCTTTATCAAAATAGCCAAGTAAATAAATGGTGATCAAGATTTTATTATGGACTATGACCTTTTTAAAAGTTAAATTTTAGTGGTGTTTTTCAGTGAATCGTTGGATCCAAGACAGAATACTGCACCCTAACGGAGGTATAAGATCTGATGACAGTTTGTAATATGCCATCAAAGTGACCCATGAGTCCATACAACGATTGAGGTAGATTGAGACCCTATCCCGAGCATTAATAGAATTGTTCAAGATCTGCTCCTTACATCTCCTACAGCTGAAGACAAGCCCATCGGTCTTGAATAAAAGACATGAAACACACGGGTGTACAGTTTTGGTAGATTTTAAAGACTTCACTGAGAATGTCCCCTATGAGAAGTTAGTGATCTCACCAGATCCCTGCAGGTATCACCCAATTCCCCCAAGGAAGAAGTTAGTAATACAGTTGCCAATGACCCATTAAATGAGGTCTTCATAGTCCCACCAACCCTTCATCTATCAAGTCACAAGCAGAATGATCCCTTACGTTACTGAAGTTCTCCCTAAGCCATGACGAATCATCTCTCACCTTAGTTCTGTTGCTCTTCCCTGGGACACAGTAACAGAACAGAGCAGATTTCAGGCTCCAGCTTCTCCGTCGTCTTCTCCACACCTTCTTGCTACCATGAAAATCTCAGACGTGTGATGAAGTGGTGGAGATCTTATATGTAAGGCGAGCTGCAGGATAACAATGGTGTTTGATGTCCTGCCTGGACTTTGTCCAATGAATGTTTACACTGTCACTCTTCTCATGCCTCCAGGATTTATAGTGAATGGACTCGGAATATTCCATATATACAGGTGAAACTCGAGAAAATTAGAATATTGTGCAAAAGTTTATTTATTTCCATAATGCAATTAAAAATTTGAATATTATGAAAAGGTTGAATATTCTTGGCTCAAAGTGTCACCCTCTAGTCAGATAATTAATCCGCACCCCCTGAGCAAAGGGGACCTGAGATTGTGACTTTGGGGTTTCATAAGCTGTAAGCCATAATCATCCAAATTATAACAAATAAAGGCTTGGAATATCTCGCTTTGCCTGTAATGAGTCTCATATGTTAGTTTCACCTTTTAAGTGTTGTGGCATACCAAGGGTCAGCCACGTGATGATCGTTGCCTCGTGTTCAGGTGAATGACATCAACAGAGGAAAATGACAGAAGTCTGAGTATAGTTCAAATTCTGGCAGGAACCCAAAGTGGGGGTGTCCTAGCCCATTTATTTATATGCAATTCAAAGGGTGTAACTTCTCAAAGTAAAACATGATTAGTTTACAAATATTTCAATAATGGCTTTTGATTGGTACACAAATACTACTCCTTGATTGGTTAGAACTGAATTCATCTATTGATTTTCCAAGTTTCACTTTTCCAAAAATGTGTTTACTGATTCAATTTAGGTTTTTAGCAAGAAATGCATATTTGCGACTTAGCACGTACAAACCTTGTCTTATCTTATCACACACGGCTAACTCCTGCTTGTTGTCACAACATTATATCACGTACACAGAGAAATGAAAACCATCTATGAATTTTATATCCACTTTTAGAAAAGCTGGATAATTTCCTTAACATAAGTTGCATTACTGAAATAAAGAAACTTTGCACGATATTCTAATTTTTCGAGTTTCACCTGTATGTGTGACATTAAAGCACCGGCTGAGATACAAACATTGTGAAATGCAAGAGAACTGGCAGAACCCTGACCTATAGATATCACTGCTCAGGCCTATCACTCATCGGGGGTGGCCCCCAGGTGTTCCAAGAGAAAAACTGCTTGCTTTTTTCCCAATTGTCACCACATTCTATCACGTACATAGAGAAATGAAAAACATCTATGAATTTTATATCCACTTTCAGAAAAGATTGATAATTTCCTTAACATTTCCCTCCCTTTTTTCATTTGTCCGTGGGCGCCTTGAAGAATCTCTTCACGTGGTAGACGTTTTGTTCTGAAGACTTCATTGTATCATGTGTATGTGTCTTGCTAACTACTAACCTGCCTGAACAAACAAATGACCCCTTAGACAGCCCGTACTTCACAGAGTATACAGATAAGCTGCATAGATTATGCAATGCAAGCATCCATTCCAGTGTGTCTAGTAGTTGTCATTTGATTAAGTATACATAAATTTTATTAAAACCACATACGGCACACAAACACATATTATCTAAGTGGATGTAGGTGCAGCATTGTTGTTACATTCATCATTGTCTATAGTTCTGGATACACCTTCTACTGCTCCTGTGTTGGAATCTCTAGGAGCTGGTAGGTCAGCTATACCGCTAGGAGCATCAGCAGTAAGCCTAAAAATTTCTGTGTAGCTGTTGTCCTCTGTTGTAGAATCAGGAAGATGAATATTATCTTGGGCGTTGCTGTCCCTTGGTTGGACAGTGCTGTCAATCATGGCATATCCCTTGACCAATATGGTGTGACCTGGAATTGTAGCTACGTGGAGTAGGCCTGAAACCGCCTTGAAAGTCCACCTCCATCCTCCTCTAGTCAACGTTATGGACACTTCGTGATGGAAAACCTGGGACGGACACTTCCTTCCTGCCAAAGATGCGTCTCCATCCAAACTTCTACTTAGGTCCTAGAGCTACGTAATACAGAACAGAAAGTAATAAACGCAGTAACTGTGCAACCTGAGTGATTCCATCTGGGACAACCACTATAGTGACTCCATACTGTTGAGAGTGTGCAGAGCTTGTGTTATCCCTAGGGTCTTCAATATGTGTCCCATTATCTCCCCAGTGAAGTGGGTAACTCTGTCTCACCCTATCACCTCTGGAATCCCATATCTGAAGACTACCTCTGACAATATTTTCTTAGCAGTAGTTTTGGCCATAGGCATAGTTACTGGCAAGGCTTCTGTCCAGCCTGAGAACACATCAATGGCTACAAGGACATACTCATATGTGCCCACCTTGGGTAGCTGTATGTAATCCACCTGCACTCTTAAAAACGGGTACAAGGGTTTGGGAGTGTGTTTCTTGGGGGTCTTTACAAACCTGTACACATGTAAGACAACCCTGAACAAACTTTTCAAAGAGGGTCTGAATTCCAGGTGCAAACCAATGTTCTAACACTAGTGCGCTCATAGCTCCTTTCGACAAATGAGTAGGGCCATGTGCTAAATTGGCCATCATCGGTTACAAACTCAGAGGCAAACATGTTCTGCCATTTACCTGCCAGAGTTCTCCTGTCTTCGTGGCCCCCACCTCCATCCATACCTTTTTGTCTTGAGGCGTTATCTGAGCCTGTAATTCCTGCAAGAGCGACAAATCTGGCATAGTTGAAAATAACAATGTCAGGAGCGGCAGACCGGCTGCTTGGTCTGCTTGAGCATTTCCCACAGCTAGTGGCTCATCTTGCTTCACATGGGCTGGCACTTTAACAATGGCTACCTCTGTGGGCAGCTCTAGGGCCTCTATGACGCTCTGTACTACTTCTGAATTTTTTATTGGTTTGCCCGATGAAGTGAGAAATCCCCTAGTTTTCCACATAACACCAAAGTCATGTGCTACCCCGAAAGTATACCTGGAATCTGTGTAAGAATTTATTCTCAGTACCTTACCCATTGTACAGTGCCTTCAACTCTTGTGCAGAAGCACAGGATGGGAGTGGTTTTTATATCATTACCTTACCATCTTGGATTACCGCATACCCGGTGACAGTGTCCTTGTTCATCATTCAACCATCTGGAGCCATCTACAAAGTACTCAGCATCAGGGTTAATGGTGTTTCAGTAACCTTTGGTTACCATTTGGTTTCTGAAATCATCAAGACTGTTGGTAGTCACTTTCAGGAAAGGAGAAGGGGGGTGAGGGAACCATCTAACCCTTGGCCCCAACATGCCCTCCCACCACAAATGACACAGACAACCTTGTCACGTTTATAACTTTTATTTAACGATTTTGTTGGGTGGTAGTCGGCCACAGCTAATTCTTTAAACGGCATAACCATAGCTGAGCCCATGCGATCCGCCAGCCGCTGGCCTCCCAGCGGGCGGATGACGCCAGTTCACCTGCTCAGTAACCAACTTCTGTTTACCAGCCGCCAGCTGTGACTTAATAGAATGCCCCAATTAACAAGACCTACATGACCAAAAACCCACCAACATAAACCTCGTATCCAAACAATAGGGAGGGAGGGAGGGACACAGCGCTTCTGCAAAGAGGAAGAGGGAGGGGACGCAGAGCCTTATAAAGGGGCACTCAGCAGCACGCCCCTTCCTGCCGGCAGGATGCAACCATTAACCCCCAACGCCCCAGAACCTTAACCCAAACAAATGGGGCCCTATAACAAGGATAGGGGACCTAGGAAAAGGGGAAGGGGGACCCACAGTCCCTGTACACCCTCCCAATATGGTCAGGTGTCCACCATTCATGACAGTTATGATTTGCAACTTGATCAGACATTTATACTCCTTCTCCCACCCCACCCCTCCTCTTCTAAATCCACTGGCATCAAAGTAGCTGGATCTAGAACTGTACATCCCTGTAAGGTAATGTGAGGACTGAGTAGTGTCATCTCATAGTTTGTGATTCTGTCTTGAGACAAATGTTTCAGCTTGGTGGTGTGTAGTAGTTCAGCAACTGCATGTGGTACTTGTAATGTGAGAGGGTGTTGTAGTACCAAGTCTTCTGTCTTTAGCACTAATTTAGAGGCTGCAGCGACAGCTCTGAAACATGTGGGTAGTGCTGTAGTACTACTATCTAGGCTGGTAGGATAGTATGCTATGGGCCGCATACGGTCCCTGTGTTTCTGCGTCAGTACACCTGAGGCAAATCCCCCTTGCTCATGACAATACAATGTGCAAGTTTGTTTGTAATTGGGGATGCCCAATGCTGGTGTTGGGGTGAGAGTGAGTTTTAAGGCATGTAAAGTCTCTCCTTTGAGGCAGTCATATAGTGGCTGCATCATCTGAGAGCAATCCTTAATCCAGGGGCGACAGTAGCTGACAAGTCCAATAAAGGCACGCAGAGCCCTTGGAGTACTCGGCAGGAGGTAACCCTCTCAGATGTGAGGGTTTAGTACCTGGAGAAATGCAGTGATCTAGGAAAATCACAGTAGATTAACAAAGTTGCAGCTTCTCCTGGGAGGCTTTACAACCATTTTCAGCAAGGAAAATCAGCAAAGATAAAGTTTCCTCTTTACACTGTTCTGAGCCGAGGCAACAAAGCAACAGATCATCAATATATTGTATTATATTGTAGAACATTGTCCGGATGGGCCGGCTGCCAGGACTGCAACACCGAATGTAGAGCAGTAGAGAAAATATATCTGAGCTTACTAACACACGCGTGACATTAGATGCAACATCATGAATGTTAAGTGTAACAGGCTTTGTTAGTGGGAGTTTAACAGTCGTTCCCTCAACCCCTTGACAGTAGATGTAATGTGAGGAGATAAGCTCCTCAGCACATATTCTTCTTGTATTAGGGTATGGGCTGCTCCTGTGTCTACCAAAAAATCTAATGAATTCCCTGTGTCCTCACATGTGGATGTAATGATTAGTTGTGGACCTGGGGTTGTGTCAAGGGGGTAGTTAACGTTGAGGGAACTCACAGGATTGCCATCACTTCATTGAGAGCTCTGGGCAGTAGCCTGACCTCTCTGGGGACATTTGACTGAGTAATGCCCCTTTTTCCCACAATTCCAGCATGTTACTTGGTCCCAGTTACGTGGAGACTGAACCCCACCTGGTACCCTTTCCTGGAACCTGCCCTTAGGTTTAAAGGGTTGGTTAGTCATTATTGGCTTTGCAAGTCCAGCTCAGCTCCCTTTGCTATGGCCACTAGGTCAGTGAACTGGCAGGTCCGCCAATCAGGGCGAGCCTTCTTCACAGCATCCTGTATGGGTGCTTTTAATGCAGACATGAATGTATGTTTTAGTAGTCTCATGTCCTTACTGTCTCCTGTCTCCTACCCATAGTCCAGCCAGAGCCAGCTGTGGAGTAGTCAGCTACAGTCTGCTTAGCGTCATGAAAGTGTCTGTCTGATTGTCCTGTTGCTCTTTTACCCAGGTTTTAAGGGTCACGATAAATTCCTGGCCTGACTGGTCTGTGGCCTTATCCACAGGGACAGTACCAGGGGCCTTTGCTGTCATTTGATTCTTAAGTACGTCCTCTCCTTTAGTCTATAAAAGACTCTCCAGATCCGCCCAAGTGGCTTTATATGTGGTCTGGATACTTTCCAATTTACGAAGGAAAGTACTGGGGACAGTACGGGGGTCTGGCAAAGTGTTACACATGGCCAGCAACTCACTAGGAGTCTATGGCCAATAAACCTCATAATCATGCGTTTCCAGTTGCCCAGCTCTGACTGTGGGGAGGGTCTTATTAACCAGTGGGTATAAGCCCACACAAGAGTGTGGCTTGGGCCCCCCACAGGCTGAGCATTACTCCTTCTTGAGTCTGGGTTCTGTTGTCCACAATTAGGACAAGTCCACCCCTCCGGGCCATTATATGGAGGTGGTGCTGTGGGAGGGAGAGATTTTTGTGGTTTATGGGGGATAATACACCGTACTTCAAAAGGGATGTTTAATTCTTCTGTTGGCAATTTAATTTCATCCCATATTTCATACATAGTCCCTTTGCAGTGTCTTTTGCCTTATGGGCAGTCATAGACATTCCCTGGGCTACATCATACCACATCGTGGCCTGGTCATATTTGTTATGGTCTTCCAACCACCCCTTAAAATTAGTGAGAAATTTCTGCCATACGGGTTCATCCAATGTTCCATTCACACCTGCTCCCAATTTCTTCAGCATTTGTCTACAGTCTTTGGTTGCTTCAGTGCCCTTTGTGCATTGCATAATATCAATTGCAGAGACCCATTTCTCTGCTCCCTTCTCAGAGGAACGTTTACTCTGTGTAGCATCCATCCCGTGGGTGGCTCCTTGTAATTCACTATCCAGGTACTCACACACCTGGTGAATTACAACAGTGCTGTGGACACACTTCCGAGACGGTACCTCTTTCTTTTACCACCAGTGATGCTGTGGTAACACTTCCGAGGCAGCACTATCCACTGGTGACAATGCTACAGTATAGTCTTGCCCTCACACAGAGTAACTCACACATCCTCTCTGGGGTTACTCGCTGAAAACCCCTTAAACCCCTCTACGTTTTTTCTATGGCATTGGAAGCAAACAAATACTGCTATCCAAATAATTATAACAGCAACCACCCAATCCAAACTGGTATTATAATACCCACGCATGTATACACTATGCAGCACAGGAGTTGCCCTCACACAATATCAGCAGGCACTCAGTAGTGATGTCTCGAAGCTATTCGCCGGCGAATAGTTCCCGGTGAACATAGCTTGTTTGCGTTCGCTGCGGCGGGCGAACATATGCGATGTTCAGTCCGCCCCCTATACATCATCATTGAGTAAACTTTGACCCTGTACCTCACAGTCAGCAGACACATTCCAGCCAATCAGCAGCAGCCCCTCCCTCCCAGACCCTCCCACCTCCTGGACAGCATCCATCTTAGATTCATTCGGAAGCTGCATTCTCAGTGAGAGGAGGGACAGTGCAGCTGCTGCTGCTGATTCAATAGGGAAAGCGTTAGCTAGGGCAGTGTTCTGTGTCCACAGACTCATCTGCTGTAAGGACAGCGTCCAGACACCACCCCAAAAAGCCCTTTTCAGTCTGCTTATTTTTTTATTTTTATATATATATATATAGCAGTTGCCTGGCTGCCCGTGTGTGAGAGGCTGCAGGCTCAGTCACAGACAGCACTGTGTGCACCATTCATACAGGGGGTGACAGACAATACCTCGCAGATAAAAAAAAAATCTATTTAATATTTTTCTGTGACATAATCACATTTGCAAGCCTGTGTGTATAAGGCCCCCACACAGACTGTACTATGGCTAGTGGCTAGGCCTCCACTCATACCGTTACAGGGTGTCATTCACTCAAATACCTTGCAGATAAAAAACATTCTATTAAAAAAATTTCTGTGATATTAGCACATTTGAAAATTGCAAGCCCGTGTGTGTCAGGCCCACACAGACTGTACTGTGCCCACTGCCCACCACTTATATAGAGTGGCACAGTACCTTGCACGCATAGTACCACTTATCTAAAAAAAATGTCAGGCAGAGGCAGGCCACCCCGCAGGGGCCGCCGTGGTCGTGGTGCTGTGATTTCCACTGGCCCTGAAATAATGCCCAGTGTTCAGAGGCCACGAACCCCAAAAAATCTGAGAAAATAGTTGACTGGCTTACACAGGACACCCAATCTTCAACAGCTTCCGCTAAGAACCTTGACGCACCATCCTCCTCCAGCTCAGCTTCGGTTACCCCCCTCCGCCCGCCGCCACCAACACCACCACCACCACTACCACCACAGCCACTTCACTTGATCCGTCAGAGGAGTTATTTACACATCAGTTGGATGAAATTAGTGATGCGCAACCATTATTGCCAGAGGATGTAGATAACAGGGATATGTCTCAGTCAGGCAGCAATACACACATGGACGTACGGTGTGATGATGATGATGTTGTACCCGCTGCTGCTTCCTTTGCTGAGGTGTCAGATACAAGTGAAGCGGTTGATGATGACGATGTGTCCGTGGATGCCACGTGGGTGCCCGCTCAAAGAGAAGAAGAAGAGGGGGAAAGTTCAGATGGGGAGACAGATAGGAGGAGGAGATGAGTTGGAAGCAGGGGGAGGTCGTCGCAAGGAGCTAGTGGCACAGTCAGACAGCATGTATCGGCACCCGGGGTCAGCCAGACAGCACGCCAATCAACACATGCTGTTGCCACCACCAGAATGCCATCATTGCAGAGCTCAGCAGTGTGGCATTTCTTTTGTCTGTCTGCCTCTGACAACAGCGATGCCATTTGGAACCTGTGCCAAAAGAAACTGAATCCAAAACCCACCTCGGTACAACTGATTGGGGAAGGCACATGATCGCACATCACAAACGCCTATGGGATCAACACATGATGACAAGTAGAAGCAGCACACAAGCTCAAAGCCACCATCCTCCTCCTGGTCCAGCATCTTCAGCCACGTCAACCACCGCTGTCCTCCTTGCCCCCTCTCAACCACCCGCCACTCCGCCTCTCACCTTCAGCAGTTCCATCTTATCTGCCCACAGTCAGGTGTCTGTAAAGGAAATGTTTGAGTGTAAGAAGCCAATGTCACAGAGTGGCTTTGAGGAGGAGGAAGACCATCCACAGCAGGCATCCCAGGGTGCTCGTTGTTGTCACCTATCTGGGACCCGTGGTGTTGTACGTGGCTGAGGGGAAGAACAGACCGTCAATGACATCAATGAGGAGGAGGAATGGGAAATGAGTAGCTCGGCATCCAACCTTGTGCAAATGGGGTCTTTCATGCTGTCATGCCTGTTGAGGGACCCTCGTATAAAAAGGATGAAGGAGAACGACCTGTACTGGGTGGCCACGCTACTAGACCCCCGGTATAAGCAGAAAGTGGCTGAAATGTTACCAAATTACCGGAAGTCAGAAAGGATGCAGCAGTTCAAAACCAAACTAAAAAATATGCTTTACACAGCTTATAAGGGGGATGTCACAGCACAACGGGAATCTAACTGGGGAAAAGGTGAAAGTAATCCTCCTCCTACCACGACCACACGGCGGCAAGGACAGGACGCTTTACAGATGTGTTGTTGATGGAGGACATGCAGAGCTTTTTCAGTCCTACACATCGCCACAGCCCTTCGGGATCCAGCCTTAGAGAATGACTCGACGGACAGGTAGCAGACTACCTCGCCTTAACTGCAGACATCGACACTCTGAGGAGCGATGAACCCCTTGACTACTGGGTGTGCAGGCTTGACCTGTGGCCTGAACTATCCCAGTTTGCGATAGAACTTCTGGCCTGCCCCGCTTCAAGTGTTCTGTCAGAAAGGACCTTCAGTGCAGCAGGAGGCATTGTCACTGACAAGAGATGTCGCCTCGGTCAAAAAAGTGTTGATTACCTCACCTTCATTAAGATGAATGAGGCATGGATCCCGAAGGGACTGACAGTGGGGGATATGTTTAACTACCAAAAGGCCTGATGACATGCCTTGGCCTCAAAATGGTCCCCACGCTGCTGTATTTAATGTCTGCATACCGGATGACTTTCGTGAATTCTCCGCCACCAACTAGGGTTCAAGCCGCAATGTTTTACATCAATTTTTCCGGCCGCTGCTACAGTACCTGATTTTTCAGGCATCTGTACATGCCTAATTTTTATGGCCTCTAGTGCTGCACTATGGCTGCAAAAACAAAATAAAAAAAAGGCACATACAAGTGTCAATTCCCCTTCGTGATCGTTACCTTGTTGTGGTGAAGGGGCTTGCGTATCACAATGAAGCGACCATCACCTCTATGAGTGTGTTGGCAATGTTGCCACACCCCAGATTATAAGGCCGTTGCTTCATTATGATCAGACTAAAAGCGATCGGCTGGATAATTTTTCATTTTAATTTTTTTTTTTTAAGTTGTATGGGTGGGTTTTTAATACATAAAATAAACTATTAAGAGACTTTATTATGATTTTTTTATTAGAAATAATGCAGACAATTTAAAAAATCCCCATCAATTCCAATACAAAGCAAGTACAGAGCTCAGAACTAAATTATTCCAGGATGTCGTTAATTCGACAATGATTAATCAATTCGACACACGTCCCCGGATAGGGGACGTAACAGGGATTAAACTGATGAGAATAGTACTACAGAAAATACCACTCATATCGGGTGTGACAGTAAATTGCACGGCGCAGACGCAGTGACCGTGGATTCAAACAAAGGGGAGGGAGCCAGCATTTTTTTAACCATCTCCCCGTTCAAAAAATCTATTCAATTCACCTTTCGGGGACCCTTGGTGTTGTACGTGGCTGGTGGAGGAAGAAACCTTCAATGACATCAACGGGACATGGCTAGCTTGGTATCCAACCTTGTGCAAATGGGAAGTTTGCGGTTGGGCAAATGGACTGTTTGCGGTGCATTAAATGGGGAGTTTGGTCTGTCAATGTCTGTGAAGCGGGTGTAACCCTTACACTACCTGATCGATAAAACATCATACCTGATCAGTATACACACACTGGATGTTTTAAACCACGTTGTTCAAATTTTTTTTAGGATTGTTAGGTGATTTATGCCCTTTATGGATTAAAATCCAACTCTGTGTCAACTATGTAATTTTCCATGGGAGTTTTGCCATGGATCCCCCTCCGGCATGCCACAGTCCAGGTGTTAGTCCCCTTGAAACAACTTTTCCATCACTACTGTGGCTAGAAAGAGTCCCTGTGGGTTTTAAAATTCGCCTGCCTATTGAAGTCAATGGCGGTTCGCCCGGTTCGCCCGTTCGCAGAAATTCGCGTTTGCCGTTTGCGAACGGAAAATTTTATGTTCGCGACATCTCTAGCACTCAGTACATGTGAAACCACACAGTATGACATGACATTAGAACAACCCCTGACCTCAGGCGCCTTTTCAGGTACCAACAAGGAACTGCAGGGCCCCTATCCAATCTTACTGGACAGCTTTATACACTGCCACTTCTCACAGCCTCCTCCAGGATGGGTCCGTCAACCCTTTCTCCACCAGAACCAGAGGCCTCCAGAGTCAGGGACTGGACAAGTCAGCGAGCTCTAGACTTTCTGCTTGGCTCAGGGGGAGCAGGGTCAGACTCCTCCAAGATTCAGCTTATCTCAGCCAATCACACATTCATGCATTTATACGCCTAGAGATAGTTTTGCACATATAGGGGAAATAAAACATTCACCAGAACACGGTACAGGCACCACGTTCACGCACCACACTGCAGAACAGCGAGCAGAGCTCAGGAGACAGGCAGTAACACAATGGGTTACTTACCGCGATCTTCCTGGGTCCTGGTCTCCGTATCGCGGTCTACAGCTAGGAGCATTGTTGTGGTGTCCGCAATTCTCGACCAGAAAATGTTGTGGCAAACCAAGGGTCAGCCACGTGATGATCGTTGCCTCGTGTTCAGGTGAATGACGTCGATGGAGGAAAATGACAGAAGTCTGAGCATAGTTCAAATTCTGTCAGGAACCCAAAGTCCTAGCCCATTTATTTATACCCAATTCAAAGGGTGTAACTTCTCAAAGTAAATAGCAAGAAATGCATATTTGCGACTTAGCACGTACAAACCTTGTCTTATCTTATCACACACGGCTAACTCCTGCTTGTTTTTTTTCCAATTGTCACAACAATATATCACCTACACAGAGAAATGAAAGCCATCTATGAATTTTATATCCACTTTGAGAAAAGCTGGATAATTTCCTTAACATAAGTTGCATTACTGAAATAAAGAAACTTTGCACGATATTCTAATTTTTCGAGTTTCACCTGTATGTGTGACATTAAAGCACTGGCTGAGATACAAACATTGTGAAATGCAAGAGAACTGGCAGAACCCTGACCTATAGATGTCACCGCTCAGGCCTATCACTCATCGGGGGTGGCCCCCAGGTGTTCCAAGAGAAACGTTTGTGGGCTGTAGAGGGAAGGGTGATATTTGAATATATACAGTTGGAAGAAAAAGTATGTGAATGGAAAGATATGGATTTCTGCACAAATTGGTCATAAAATGTGATCTGATCTTCATCTCAGTCACAGCAATAGACAATCACAGTCTGCTTAACCTAATAACACGGTATTATTATACCAACACACAGTGGAGATGCGTTTGCGGTATATGTTCACACCCAAATATAACTGAATTGTATTGTGAATAGGAGTTTTAAAACATAACATTTACTAAATCATTTAAAATAAATGCCACTTGGTGAGAAACATTAAGGACAAACACCTCCACTATAGCATAAACGAATAAAGGGTGGATCTTACCCCGTTTGATGGGTTCCACAGCCTGTGGAGGACGGTTCAGGTAGTAGGTGGACCACCGGAACCTGTGTGACCAAGGTGCTGATGTCTATAGGCAGTATGGCACTCCTATATAGCCCTGGTATGTCTTTCCTACCTACATATAGGTGGGGGGCTACTTGAGCAGCTGCCTAGCACACATGGAGCACCCGCCCCGACAGGGGCGACCCCATACCGATCCTGTCCCTCAGTATGGGCCTTGTGCTATTTTTCCCTAATACAAAACCCTACATGCCATGTTTCGGTCCTAGACTCCAGACCTCCTCAGGGGTTTCATAGACGTATTCAGGGGTAACTAGAAGTAAATTAACAAACACACACTAAGTATAAGTCACATATAAAGCTGAGTTGCCAATGTTCATAAATTGGATTCAAACTCAGATTACTTACTGAAGGAAGATCGTTTGTAGCCTCCTACTTTCAATCCGGATCTATGGTGTATGGTATCCGAGCCTTGACATGAGAGGTGTCCCAAGCAAGTGCTGTGTCTCACCTCAAATAGTGGCGATTTGGGTGAGCAATTTGTGGTTGTTGCTCACCTCCTTATATTACCCCACTTCCTAGTGGGTGTACGCCCCCCTGTATATCCGACTCACCTGTCCATAGCGATCACAGCATGTGTGATTGCCTGTGGAACGCACGCCGCTCGCGTGCGTTCCACCGGACCGGAAGTTGTCATCACATGGTACGGGCGAACCGGAAGTGAGGTAAGGACCTGCTTCCAAGCGTCGCCGGTTGCATGGCAACACCTGAAACACGGCCCTGAATGCCACAAATGATAACTTGCAAGCGGTTTTCATCTCTGCTGGGTCGCAGTATGGATATCAACTGGCAGGACATTCAAACACATACCCCGGCTCCACTGCAATTGTAGCAGCAAGCCAAGGAGGAAATACTATTCTGCTACTGGTAGCAGTATTTTGTTTGGGTGACATCTACCTGTTCATTAACCCCAACATGCCCAACGCGCTCAAATTCTAGAGCACGTGCGCATATGGGTGAGAATGAACAACCAGATATCAACACATTAGTTAGATACGACCCTCATTCTTGCACATAATCTGCGAGTATGTTGCACCATATGTATGTATTGCACACATTCACAGAAAACAGCTATAGTATTGTTGCTCATTTAGACCCGCAGGATGGACGGTCTTTAGGTAGAAAATCCATTTTGCTTCGCATTGGAGAATTTTCCTATCGAAGTCCCCTCGTCTGATGCCCGGTTTAATTTTCTCAATACCGATGAAGGATAGACAATCAACTCTTCCATCATGTTCGGTATTCACGTGTCTCGCCACGGGTGTATCTCTGGCATTTTTAATGTCGCCGACATGTTCTCCTATTCTCCTCCTAAACTCTCTGATTGTCTTTCCGACGTACTCTTTCCCACAAATACATGTAATTTTATAGATTATTCCCCTGGTTTTGCAGTTGATAAAATCACTTACATTATATATTTTTCCCGTGTTATTGCTCTTAAACGTTTTCGTCTTGGTCACAAAGGGGCACGCCACGCACCCTCCGCATTTGTGGTTACCACTAATCCCTCTCTCAAGCCAAGTTTTTCCGGGGGCTGCTGGTGTATAGTGGCTATGTACCACAAGGTCACGGATACTTCTGCCGCTGCCTGTAGGTAATGCTGGGGTGCTCCTTTATGACCTTACAGATATCACGGTCCATTCGTAGTACGTGCCAGTGTCTCGAGATGAATGTCTCTAACTGCAGATGAGCAGCCATTATATGTGCTAATGAGACGGATCTCTCTGTCTTCCTTACTTCCTTCATTCCTGGGGACCTCTTTTCGGGGGGTGAGGAGTGACACTCCCTACCTAAAGCATTCTGGTACGCTGGTGTCAATACACTTGCTGGGTAGCCCCGGTCCAGAAATCGAGTTCTCAGGTCTCTGGCCTGTGTGACAAAGTCCGAGCGTTTGGAGCAATTCCTCCTTAATCGCAGGTATTGACCCCGCGGTATTCCCTTCCTGAGGGGGTATGGGTGACTACTTTCCCACCTCAGGAGAGAATTAGTGGAGGTGGGTTTACGATAGATTGTAGTCTCCAAATGACCACTCGGACTTATGCCCACACAGATGTCCAAGAATGGAAGTTGGATTGGATGACATTCTGATGTGAGGTGTAGGCCTATATCGTTCTTATTTAATAATAGGACCCAATCAGAGAAAGTTTCCATACTCCCTTTCCAGATGACAAACACGTCGTCTATGAAGCGTGCCCACTTTTGAACACACTGCAGTTCTACCATAGACTCATCTTTGAATACTATGGTATTCTCCCACCAGCCCAGGAACAAATTTGCATACGATGGGGCCCAGGGGCTCCCTATCGCGGTGCCCCTGAGCTGGTGGTAGAATTGCCCATTAAACAGGAAATAATTCCTTGTCAATGAGAACTCAAGTAGTTCAAGTACAAAGTCACTGTGGGCCTGGAAGTGTCTTCCTCTTGTGGATAGAAAATATGATGCTGCATACAAACCCCACTTGTGTGGGATGGAGGAGTATAGTGCCTCCACATCTACACTACCTAGTATGCAGCCCTCATCAAGATGGATACCTTCCAGTTGTCTGAGGAGATCACCCGTGTCTTTGACATGGGAGGAGAGGGAGAGGACAAACGGGGCCAGGATTCTGTCTATATATATTCCCAGGTTTTGACTGAGGCTGTCCACCCCCGAAACTATTGGTCGCCCCTTGAGGGGCACACAGCCCTTGTGAACCTTCGGGAGGCTGTAGAACGTGGCGATTTGTGGGCACTGGGGATACAAAAACTCGTATTCTTCCTGATTGATTAATTTAGCAAGTTTGGCTTTATCTAGAATACTTTTAAGTTCCTTTTTATAGACCACAGTGGGGTCCACATGAAGTATTTCATAACAATCGCGAGGAGCCAATAAGTTCATACACATTGATTCATAAGCCTTTGTATTCAGGATGACGGTGTTCCCACCTTTGTCTGATGGTTTAATAACTATGTTTTTATTTTTGGACAAGTTGTCCAAACCACACAGTTCATCCTGAGTACAATTGTTTGGTGCTGAGTACAGGTGAGTGGTCTCAAGGTCGGTACTAACCAATTTGAGGAACACATCCACACAGTTGATCTCACCTATGGGGGGCATCCTTTTACTCTTGTTCTTTAAACATGAGAAAGGTCCCTCACCTGGAGCTGGTTCGTTATCAGTAGTTAAGCTTTGTAAAAGCTTTACGTCTGCCAGCATTTCCACAGGGACACCCATCTCCATGCTTTGTTTCCTCTCAAGATTGCAGAAGTGCTTATACCACCGCAATTTCCGTGCAAAGAGGTGCAAGTCCACTGTGGTCTTAAAAGGATTATAGTGGGACGTTGGGACAAAGGAGAGACCTCTTTCAAGAACCCTTGTTTCCGTGTTTGTCAGAATGTGGGATGATAGGTTAATTATTTTTGGGCCGGTGTGGTTCCCACTCCCTGGGGTTGCTGTTGTGGTCGATTCCTTAGGGGGTAGGTCGAGCTCTGGTCTAAAAAACCTGATCCTCCTCTATTATATGAGCCTCCCCGGTTTTGGTTTCTTCTACCTCGGCCTCTACCTTTATTTGTATTTTTTCGGTTCCCTGTATGTTGTTCTTTATCTGATTCTGACTGATCTGTTTCTGTTGATGAAAAGTCAGTGTCTCTTTCAGTTAACCTTCTTCTATCAAATGTTTGTACATATACTTTATTTTCTTTAAAATCGGCCAAATCACGGTTAAATTGTTTATGTTTTCGCTCTTTGAGGTGATATTGGAATTTATCCAATGAGGTCTGAAGTTGTTTCTCCCTTGTCCCAAAGTCCGTCTCCTGTGAAAAAGACTGAGTAATGGCAATCTGATTACGCAATTTAGTATCCAAATTAATCAAAGTCTGCCGTTCCTGTTCAATTAGTAGTCTCATAAATCTCAATGAACTATTAGTGGCCTCCAGCTCCCATTTACTCATTAGGGAGGTATTTTTACATCGGGTTGCTGGGGTCAAATTAATTCGTAGACCTCGTGGGACAATGTTATTTTCTAGGTAGTGTTCCAGGCTTTGCACCTCCCACCAGGACACTATCTGCTCTTTATATACTTTTTCCAGCTCTTTGAAGGATGCCCCATAAGATGGAATATATTTTTTCTGACAGAATGCCCTGTCAGAAAAAACCTCCTTGGCCTCTGTCAACCAACTACCAGAGTCAAAGAATTAAATGTTACCATGTTTTTATTGAACACACCATGTAACCATTCACAGTGCAGGTGGAGAAAGTATGTGAACCCTTGGATTTAATAACTGGTTGAACCTCCTTTGGCAGCAATAACTTCCACCAAACGTTCCCTGTAGTTGCAGATCAGACGTGCACAACGGTCAGGAGTAATTCTTCACCATTCCTCTTTACAGAACGGTTTCAGTTCAGCAATATTCTCGGGATGTCTGGTGTGAATCGCTTTCTTGAGGTCCTGCCACAGCATCTCCATCGGGTTGAGGTCAGGACTCTGACTGGGTCCTCTCCAGAAGGCGGATTTTCTTCTGTTTAAGCCTTTCTGTTGTTGATTTACGTCTATGCTTTGGGTCGTTGTCCTGTTGCAACACCCATCTTCTGTTGAGCTTCAGCTGGATGGACAGATGGCCTTAAGTTCTGCTGCAAAATGTCTTGATAAACTTGGGAATTCATTTTTCCTTTGATGATAGCAATCCGTCCAGTCCCTGACGCAGCAAAGCTATTCCTGGCTGCAGAGAGCCTGTATAGTGGTGTAGAACACTGTGCCTGTATAGCGGTGTAGTACACTGTGCCTGTATAGCGGTGTAGAGCACTGTGCCTGTATAGCGGTGTAGAGCACTGTGCCTGTATAGCGGTGTAGAACACTGCGCCTGTATAGCGGTGTAGAACACTGCGCCTGTATAGCGGTGTAGAACACTGCGCCTGTATAGCGGTGTAGAACACTGTGCCTGTATAGTGGTGTAGAACACTGTGCCTGTATAGGGGTGTAGAACACTGTGCCTGTATAGTGGTGTAGAACACTGCGCCTGTATAGCGGTGTAGAACACTGTGCCTGTATAGTGGTGTAGAACACTGTGCCTGTATAGGGGTGTAGAACACTGTGCCTGTATAGTGGTGTAGAACACTGTGCCTGTATAGCGGTGTAGAACACTGTGCCTGTATAGCGGTGTAGAACACTGTGCCTGTATAGTGGTGTAGACACTGTGCCTGTATAGCGGTGTAGAACACTGTGCCTGTATAGCGGTGTAGAACACTGTGCCTGTATAGCGGTGTAGAACACTGTGCCTGTATAGCGGTGTAGAACACTGTGCCTGTATAGCGGTGTAGAACACTGTGCCTGTATAGCGGTGTAGAACACTGTGCCTGTATAGCGGTGTAGAACACTGTGCCTGTATAGCGGTGTAGAACACTGTGCCTGTATAGCGGTGTAGAACACTGTGCCTGTATAGCGGTGTAGAACACTGTGCCTGTATAGCGGTGTAGAACACTGTGCCTGTATAGCGGTGTAGAACACTGTGCCTGTATAGTGGTGTAGAACACTGTGCCTGTATAGCGGTGTAGAACACTGTGCCTGTATAGCGGTGTAGAACACTGTGCCTGTATAGCGGTGTAGAACACTGTGCCTGTATAGCGGTGTAGAACACTGTCCTGTATAGCGGTGTAGAACACTGTCCCTGTATAGCGGTGTAGAACACTGTGCCTGTATAGTGGTGTAGAACACTGTGCCTGTATAGCGGTGTAGAACACTGTGCCTGTATAGCGGTGTAGAACACTGTGCCTGTATAGCGGTGTAGAAAACTGTGCCTGTATAGCGGTGTAGAACACTGTGTCTGTATAATGGTGTAGAACACTGAGCCTGTATAGCGGTGTAGAACACTGAGACTGTATAGCGGTGTAGAACACTGAGCCTGTATAGCGGTGTAGAACACTGTGCCTGTATAGCGGTGTAGAACACTGAGCCTGTATAGCGGTGTAGAACACTGAGCCTGTATAGCGGTGTAGAACACTGTGCCTGTATAGCGGTGTAGAACACTGTGTCTGTATAATGGTGTAGAACACTGAGCCTGTATAGCGGTGTAGAACACTGAGCCTGTATAGCGGTGTAGAACACTGTGCCTGTATAGCGGTGTAGAACACTGTGCCTGTATAGCGGTGTAGAACACTGTGCCTGTATAGCGGTGTAGAACACTGTGCCTGTATAGTGGTGTAGAGCACTGTGCCTGTATAGTGGTGTAGAACACTGTGCCTGTATAGTGGTGTAGAACACTGTGCCTGTATAGCGGTGTAGAACACTGTGCCTTTATAGCGGTGTAGAGCACTGTGCCTGTATAGTGGTGTAGAGCACTGTGCCTGTATAGCGGTGTAGAACACTGTGCCTGTATAGCGGTGTAGAACACTGTGCCTGTATAGCGGTGTAGAACACTGTGCCTGTATAGCGGTGTAGAACACTGTGTCTTACAGTAACACACATAGGGAGTCTGCTGTGGTAGTGAAATAATACTGTGAGTCCATATGACATGCAGATGACAGGCGTCGCTCTTAGAATCACTGCACACTTCACTTATTCGGACAGTCACGGGGCCAAAACTGACCAAATAACTCGTATGAACTGAGCCTTACAGGTCGATGTTGGCGCCAAGAATAAGCGCACCTATTTTACACCGTCATCAGCTGATTCCACATAGATAGAACCTGTTCTATTAAACACTTACACAAGTAGAGCCCCCGACAGAGCGGAGAGGGGGTCAGCAGTAAGGTTGTGTAGACGTCACTGAATATTTTGCCCTTCCTCTGATCCATCAGAACTAGAGATGAGCAAATCAAAGCTGATGAAGTGGAATTTGTTCTGAATTTCCGGAAAAATTTGATTCGCACCGAAGCCGAATTTCCTTGCGCTTTGTGGTAACAAATAATTTTTTTTCCTAAAATGGCAGGAAATGTGTAAGGACATGGGGCAGGGAACTCTGGGAAGACGGGATCACCCATGATGCCAAGCATGCAGCCAATCAGCAGCCAGCCAGCCCTGTGATGTCACAGCCCTATAAATAGCCTCAGCCATCTTGGATTCTGCTATTTTCCAGTGCACTTAGTGCAGGGAGAGACGTCAGCAGGCGCTAGGGACAGTGCGAGGAAAGACTTCATTGTGCTAAAAAAAGGTTTTACAAGTTCAGGGAAAAATTATTCAAGGTGTAGGGAAAGGATAGGGAGGCAACAGTGGTGCAGTTACCGGTATATGTTCTAAAGATTTTGTGGCGTGTATTAGTAGAAAAAATATATATATATATTTGCCGATCAGCGGTGCAGTTGTAATGTCCCGGAGTGCCTTTACCACTTCTTTTTGGCACCTTGCTATTGTCTCCTATGTGCTAATTTATATTACCTTATGTACCTCTTGTCATCTCCTAATAATGTGCATATTTATTCATGTAACTGGTTATGTTCATGCAATTGCCTGGTCTACCAGCAGATGGCGGCAGCATTGTGAAGGTTAGTTTTCCTAGAGAGGAACTTTCTAGTTCTTTCTAGCCCTCTTTAGAGAGGGAGGAGTTTAGGTAGTGAGTAGGTCAGTCTTCCCCACCCCCTCATAGGGAGAGGTTGTGTAAGGAGTTCATCTGGGGAAGGCAGCAGGCCTGGTCCTGTCTGGACAGGTTCTGTTAGTCCTACGCCAGCCTTATCACTGGAGGTTGTGTACGCCCAAGCATAAGTGAGCTTGAGGTACTCCAAAGCCAGGACAAGAAGATCCTAGGATTAAATTAAGAGACAGACTACAGCTAAACTAAGTTCCAGCAGAAGAGGAAAGTTCCTATTTACTCCAGCTAGCATGGCAGAGCTGAGATCGTTGCAGAGAAGTATTTGCCTGCCAGATTATGCCAATACCTGCTGTGTTCAACGTTACTACAAGTCTGGACTCCATTTATTCTACTTATTCATCATCCAAGTTCAACTACCCCTTTTGCCCTGCTTTGGACTACACAACGTCTGGGATCCACATATATCCAGGTAGGAACACTGTGACACGTGTATATACAACATCTGCAGAGACATTGTTGGCCACTCTATACCACTCTGGCAATCCTACCCTGGGTACCAACACTACCATCTACAAAGGGGACTCCATGTCCTCGTTGCTTAACTGCAACTGGCGTCACGTTTACTTGCACTATAAGAGACACATATTTCGTAGAAACCTCCTAAGGGGCAAGGGATCCCCCAGACGCTGTCAACCAGCCCGCTGCAAAGCAAGTGACGTCACGACAGAACAGGGACTCTTTCACTTTAAGGGACCCCTGGTAGGAACCAGTCCGTTGCACAGTTATATGTTCTAAAGCGTGTATTAGTGGAAAAAGAAAAAATATATTTGCCGTTCAGCGGTGCAGTTATATGTTCTAAGGCCTCTTTCACATGGGCGTCGCTTGTGAGGGCCGGATAGGATGCAGGTGCGTCGCGGGAAAATGCGTGATTTTTCCACGCGAGTGCAAAGCGTTTTAATGCGTTTTGCGCGCATGTGAGAAAAATCTGCATGTTTGGTACACAGACCCGAACCCGGACTTCTTCACAGAAGTTTGGGTAAGGTGTTGTGTAGATTTTAATATTTTCCTTTATAGCATGGTTATAAGGGAAAATAATAGCATTCTTAATACAGAATGCTTATTAAAATAGGGATGGAGGGGTTAAAAAAATAAATAAAATTTAAACTCAACTCTTCCACTTGTTCGCGCAGCCCGGCTTGTCTTCTTTCCATGGTGATGGACCATGTGATTAGCGCAGGGACGTCACCAAAGGTCCTTTCACTCCCAGGTCATCAAAGAAGAAAAAATAAGACGAGCCGGTCTGCGCGAACAAGTGGATGAGGTGAGTTTAATAATTTATTTAACCCCTCCATCCCTAATTTACTTAGCATTCTGTAATAAGAATGCTATTATTTTCCCTTATAACCATGTTATAAGGGAAAATAATAATGATCGGGTCCCCATCCCGATCGTCAGCTAGAAACCATGTGTGAAAATCTCACCGCATCCGCACTTGCTTGCGATTTTCACGCAGCCCAATTCATTTCTATGGGGCCTGTGTTGCATGAAAAACGCACAATATAGAGCATGCTGCGATTTTCACGCAATGCACAAGTGATGCGTGAAAACCACCGCTCATGTGCACAGCCCCATAGAAATGAATGGGTCTGGATTCAGTGCGGGTGCAATGCGTTCACCCCATGTGAAAGGGGCCTAAAGCCTTTTGTGGCATGTATTAGTGGAAAAAGAAAAAATATATT
Organism: Bufo gargarizans; assembly: GCF_014858855.1. Lineage (NCBI taxonomy): Eukaryota > Metazoa > Chordata > Amphibia > Anura > Bufonidae > Bufo > Bufo gargarizans. The sequence goes on along the minus strand of NC_058081.1, from coordinate 1,207,139 downwards.
TGTCGTTCAGCGGTGCAGTGATATACTCTAAAGCCCTGTTTGCCGTGTATTAGTGGCAAAATACTAATATATTTTCCGTTCAGCGTTGCACTTATATGTTATAATGCCTTTTGTGTTGTCGAAAAGTGGGAAAAAATTAGGGCCTAATGGCCTTTCAGCGGTGCAGTTATATATTCGAAAGCCCAGTTTGCAGTGTATTAGTGGCAAAAGAAAAATATATTCACCATTCAGAGTTGCACTTATATGTTGAAAAGCCTTTTGTGTATTGGGCCTATTTGCCGTTCAGCGGTGCAGTTATATGTCATAAAGCCCTTTTTGTGGTATGGACCAAATTACGTAACAGTGAAATTTTTTATGTGAACAGGCTTTTTGGGAGAAAATTGATGGGTTGTAGACTTTCTTGTGTATGAACCAAATTCCATTATCCTTTAATTGGTGGAATTTTCTGTTTCAAACATGTTTTTTTGGGGGAAAATTGGTGATTGTACACCTCCATTTGCTGTATGGACCGAATTACATAGTGGTGACATTTTTTATGTGAAACAGGCTTTTTTTGGGAAAATTGATGGGTGATTGTAGACCTCCTTTTGCTGTATGGATCGATTTACGTAGTGGTGACATTTTCTATTTCAAACATGTATTTTTCGTGAAAATTGATGGTTGATTGTAGACCTGCTGTAGGGACCAAATTACGTAGTGGTGAATATTTTTTATGTGAAACAGCCAAACGGTTCCTGAAGTCTTCCACCCATCTGCAAGACATCATAAAAATGAAGCCACTGGTGCACCGCAAAACACTGAGCTACAGGCTGATATGCAACGTTTCCACCCTCCATATGTTGGACCAACTATACCAACAGAAAAAGGTCATAAACAATTTCTTGATGATCCAAGCGCACAGGAGTACTCCCCTGTGTAACTTCGATGTCAGCCAGTGGCAGCTCATGCGTGACACCTGCCATTTGCTCAGGCCCTTTAAAGAGGCCACGTTATTTGCCAGTCGCCAGGACTACGGGATTAACAACGTCATTCCACTGCTTCATATCCTGGAAAAGATTATGGTAAATCTGGCCGGTCAGGGGACTGGAGATGTGGTGCCTACATCTCACGGCCACATGAGCCCTGTGGGGGCTGAACTGGAGGAAGACATTGGAGCACAAGCAATGTGTAGCGAAATGGGTGGTTTTTCTACACAGGTGACAGGAGAGGAGGAGCAGGAGCAGCTGGAGGACCTACAGGGGGGAGATGAGGAAGATGAGACAGAGGACCCAGACACACTGTGGCAGTATGCAGTGGAGATGGAGGCAGGGAGTCCCTCCGAGTCAATCGCTCAAATGGCCCACTGCATGCTTACTTGCTTGCGTAGTGACAGCCAAATTGTCACCATTCGGCAGAGGGATGACTTCTGGCTCTCCACCTCGCTACTGGTCCAAAATGGGGCCTTTCTTACACCCGCTGAGAGGGAGGACAAACTGAACTACTATAGATACATCCTATGTAGTCAGTTGGCCGCTGCCTATCTCCGCCATTGCTTATCCTCATGCAGGTCTGTCTAGGGGGGCCCTCTGCGCTCACGTTCCACTGCCATGGCTGCTGGGGGGGGGGGGGGCAGGAGCAGTGCCAGGTCCATCAGCAGCAACTTTAGTCTAGAGTCGCTGATGAACAGTTTTCTTCACCTGCCTACTGAAGAAACTACTCACCAGCAGCAGCAGGTAGACATGGAGCAGAACCTGAACCAGCATGTGGTGGCATACTTCAACAGCACCCTGCCACCCCAAGTTGAAAATCTGCTGAACTACTGGGCAGCCTAACTGGATTTGGTAGAGTTTGCACTGGAAAAGCTGTCCTGCCCTGCAAGTAGTGTGGCATCAGAGCGGGTGTTTACCGTGGCGGGGGCCATAGTTACCCCAAGAAGAATAAAGTTTTTATAAAATTTGTATAAAAAGGATTAGCACAGAAAAGTCTTTCTGGGTAGTATACTTTAAACGTTACATCAACATAGTCCCTTGATAACCTGAAAATGGGGTAAAAAGGGGTTAAATAGGATAAAACACACGTAAAGTGCAACTTTTTCTTTTTCTGGATTCAAGTGGAGTCCATGATGGAGTCCTTGCAAATAGAACTTAGAGAGGGGCTCAGAACAAAAACAATAAGAGAAGTCCTCTCAAACAAATGGCAGCTCCTGCTCCATATAAAGGTTTAGTAACGGCCTTTTTAATTGTAGGGATCTGAACAGGATGACACATCTGTAGGTATTGGGCTTCCAGAATCCCAGGAATCAAGGGAAGATCCTTCTGGTTGTCCCTCCATTATCTGTTGTTTAGGTGTGAATGGCAATTTCAGTTCCTTTTTCACCTTTTCAAAGATAGGGGGCTGTCCTTTTTTTATGTTGTAATCCAGCCCCTTTCGCAGGGTTAATCCTGGTTACAGGGTTGGATTCCTCTGGTGGATCTTTCATTGATGAAGAATTTTCTGGTTTCTCTTCATAAGTTGGGATAGTGAATCCTTGATGTTGTTGCACAGCCAGTTGCTGAAATAGAACTGCAAAGTCCTCTGTAGCTGTACTGAGACTTTAAGGCTTGGGCCTTCTTCTTCTAACCCTTTCCCTCTGGGGTCTAGGTTTACTGACAGGGTCTTTGGCAGGGCCCCCATCAGGGGGGTACAGCCGATACTCCAGTAAGGGGCCCAGACCCTGGGGGGGCCCGGCCAGTTCCAATGTAAAAAAAAAAAAAAAAAATTTTTTAATTTTTTTTTTACCCCCTCTCATTTGTCAGTGACTTGAGTTGAACTTTATTGCATCGCTAGAGGGGGGCAATTGATCATTCCTTGCTAGTGATGTCCAGTTCATGAACGAATCATTCATTTGAATCGATTCAGTTCACTGAACCGGAGGAGTCGATTCCTCTGACTGAGCCGATCCGTGTGAAGCCGCTCAGTCTGAGTCAGTGAGTCACACAGCACATAATAGCAGAGCCGCTGGCAACAGGGAGGGACTCGGGAGGAGTGTAATCTGATCCTAGAGTGGAAGCTGCTTCTGCCAGCCCCTCCCCTCCCCGCCCACCAACCAATCAGAGCTGAGTCAAGGCAAGCACTAGCAGCTCTGAGTCTGAGTCACTGACACAAGTGCAGGGAGTCTGAGAAAGAATCGAATGAGTCACAGGTTAAAAGAATCTAAAGATCCGACTTAGGCCTCTTTCACACTTGCGTTGTCCGGATCCGGCGTGTACTCCACTTGCCGGAATTACACGCCGGATCCGGAAAAACGCAAGTGTACTGAAAGCATTTGAAGACGGATCCGTCTTCAAAATGCTTTCAGTGTTACTATGGCACCCAGGACGCTATTAAAGTCCTGGTTGCCATAGTAGTAGTGGGGAGCGGTATACTTACAGTCCGCGCGGCTCCCGGGGCGCTCCAGAATGACGTCAGAGCGCTCCATGCACATGGATGATGTGCCATGCGATCATGTGATCCATGCGCCTGGGGCGCCCTGACGTCACTCTGGAGCGCCCCGGGAGCCGCACGGACGGTAAGTATACTGCTCCCCCGCTCCCCACTACACTTTACTATGGCTGCCAGGACTTTAGCGTCCCGGCAGCCATGGTAACCATTGAGAAAAAGCTAAACGTTGGATCCGGCAATGCGCCGAAACGTTTAGCTTAAGGCCGGATCGGGATCAATGCCTTTCAATGGGCATTCATTCCGAATCCGGCCTTGCGGCAAGTCTTCAGGATTTTTGGCCGGAGCAAAAAGCGCAGCATGCTGTGGTATTTTCTCCGGCCAAAAAACGTTCCGGTCCGGAACTGAAGACATCCTGATGCATCCTGAACGGATTTCTCTCCATTCAGAATGCATTAGGATAATCCTGATCAGTATTCTTCCGGCATAGAGCCCCGACGACGGAACTCTATGCCGGAAGACAAGAACGCAAGTGTGAAAGAGCCCTTAGAGACTCATTCGATTCTTTGAGTTAAAAGAGCCGTGAGTCACTAGAACAGGTTACACTGAGGCTGATGACCGGCTGCAGTAGTGATAAGATTAAGGGACAGGAGCAGAGAGATGAGAGAAGTGACAGATGACTGTGAAGACCATACGATCTGTTGCTCAGAAGCCATGAGATTGTAAGGCTACTTTCACACTAGCGGCAGGACGGATCCAACAGGCTGTTCACCCTGTCAGATCCGTCCTTCCGTTATTTCGCCGGACCACCGCTCCGTCCCCATTGACTATAATGGGGACGGGGGTGGAGCTCCGGCCCAGCACGGCAGTGCATGGCGAAAGGCCGCCGGACTAAAAGTACTGCATGTCCAACTTGTTGTGTGGTCTTTGCTCAGGGGTAAAATGCAAAGCTGTTTTCTGGATTATCCCACAGGGCCATGATCCTCCATCATTGTTATTAACCCCTCCCTTGCCAGCTCACACAGCCCTATTTAGCTTTGTGTTCAGCTTTGAAAAAAATGTTTAGGCCATGAAGGGGTTAATTAACTGTTGGAGGGGGTGGGGGGTGTTATTGTGCATATTGTGTTTGGGATCCATTTAACAAGTTTGACCAGTTGGGTTTGAGAGTGGTTGAGTGTCATCCACAGATCCCCCATAACAGTGCGTCACCCACAGACCCCCCCCATAACAGTGCGTCACCCACAGATCCCCCATAACAGTGTGTCACCCACAGATCCCTCATAACAGTGCGTCACCCACAGACCCCCCCCCATAACAGTGTGTCACCCACAGATCCCCCATAACAGTGTGTCATCCACAGATCCCCCATAACAGTGTGTCATCCACAGATCCCCCCATAACAGTGTGTCATCCACAGATCCCCCCATAACACTGTAACAGTAAACCTTGTGCTTTTTTTTTATTTTAAATGTGCCAGGGGAAGATTAGAACAGATAGTGTAGTTAGTGTTAGTGGAGGGTCCTGCTTAAAAGAGTCTACCTTGTCGTGGTAGCGGCTTCATATTATTTGGTCAAAAACGAATTCCTTACTGAAATCACTGATTATCACTTTTTACGGGGTAGGAGGGGGGGCCCAGGCCTTGAGCTGTGTAAGGGGCCCCAAAATTTCTGATGGCAGCCCTGGTCTTTGGTAACAATGGCGGGTTGCCATAGAATATTGGTACCTGCAAAACCAGTGGCGTATTGGTTCTGAATACTTGGTGGCACATACTTTGCAGCAGGCCGCACGGGTGCGGTAGAAGGTTCCTGGTCTAGATCCTCCTCAGACTCAGAGTCTTTGTCAAGATCCTGAGTCTCTGTGTGCTGTCCTGGCCGATGTACTGCAGTAGCATAAGGTCCACGTGTACCCTCTGCAGGGGTGAACTCAACCACCTTATTAACATATAGGCTATGTAGCCAAGCAGGGAGCTCCTTCCTCTTCACAGACCAGCGATTTACATAATAGTCACGATTGGTCTCCATATCGCGGATAAATCCAAATCCCCGTTGTTTGCAGAAGTCAAGAACTCGGCCCAATTTCCGTACTGGAACCGGGAAGTCCTCTACAGGTTCCTCCAGTAATTTACGAGTTAGACCCTCGTTATATTTCTTACAAGCATGTGTGCGTGGGAGTCGAGCTGACTTAATCTCCGCGGACAACTTAGCCCAAAGTGCTGTCTGTTCAGTAGTGGGCCACGCTATGGCAGGGGCATGAGCAACCAGACCGGACCTTTCGGCATGCTTTGGAGGCAGTTTGTTGCGGCATCACGACTGCGCGCTGACCTGCACTGTAATCCGCCGATTAAATGTTGCGGTCCACACTACGTTCCCTCCAGTGGCCGTCCCACAAGTCTTGCATACAAACCTGCAGCTCTGGAGTCATATGCGTAGGGGTCCATGTTGGAGCGGGACAGGGTCCTGTCCTGATTCAATCTCTGGTGCAGAGCTCTCTTGCTTTTCTGCCATGCTGCCTCGGCATACACTCCTCTCTCCATACAGCAATCAGCGTCTCTCTTTTTAACGTGCGCACGCACGTCACGCTATTCCTGAGTGCTAGGCCCGCCTCCCAGGTCTGTCTGAGTGACATGGGCGAAGCAACCATTATCCACCGTACAAGGGGCGGTCTCAGGGAATCGGGTGTCCGGAGCAACACTGGTCAGTGTCCTAATTGAGTTTGAGTGTTTGGTAACACACAATAATGGAACAGTCTTTTGTGCATTATGATATTCATAGGTGGTTATTAGTGATGTCCCGAATAGTTCCCCGGCGAATAGTACCCGGCGAACATAGCCTGTTCGCGTTCGCCGCTGCGGGCGAACATATGCGATGTTTTGTCCGCCCCTATACATCATCATTGAGTAAACTGTGACCCTGTACCTACCAGTCAGCAGACACATTCCAGCCAATCAGCAGCAGACCCTCCCACCCAGACCCTCCCACCTCCTGGACAGCAGCCATTTTAGATTCATTCGGAAGCTGCATTCTCAGAGAGAGGAGGGACAGTGCTGCTGCTGCTGATCTAATAGGGAAAGCGTTAGCTAGGGCAGTGTTCAGTGTCCACAGACTCATCTGCTGTATGGACAGCGTCCAGACTGCACCCCAAAAAGCCCTTCTCAGGGCTGGTACATCAGTCTGCTTCTTTTTTTTTCTTTCATATATATATATTGCAGTTGCCTGGCTGCCCGTGTGTGAGAGGCTGCAGGCTCAGTCACAGACAGCACTGTGTGCACCATTCATACAGGGGGTGACAGAAAATACCTCGCAGATAAAAAGAAAATCTATTTAATATTTTTCTGTGATCTAATCACAGTTGCAAGCCCGTGTGTGTCAGGCGCCCACACATTCTGTATTGTGCCCACTGGCTAGTGGCTAGGCCTGCACTCATACCGTTACAGGGTGTCATTCACTCAAATACCTTGCAGAAAAAAATAATTCTATTTAAAAAATTTTGGGGATCTAATCACATTTGCAAGCCCGTGTGTGTCAGGCCCACACAGACTGTACTGTGCCCACTGCCCACCACTTATATAGAGTGGCACAGTACCTTGCACGCATAGTAAAACTTATCTAATAAAAAATGACAGACAGAGACAGGCCACCCCGCAGGGGCCCTCGTGGTCGTGGTGCTGTGATTTCCACTGGCCCTGGAATAATGCCCAGTGTTCAAAGGCCACGTACCCTGAACCCACAAAATTCTGAGAAAATAGTTGACTGGCTTACACAGGACACCCAATCTTCAACAGCTTCCGCTAAGAACCTTGACGCACCATCCTCCTCCAGCTCAGCTTTGGTCACCACTCTCCCGCCGCCACCACTACCACCACAGCCGCTTCACTTGATCCCTCAGAGGAGTTATTTACACATCAGTTGGATGAAATTAGTGATGCGCAACCATTATTGCCAGAGGATGTAGATAACAGGGATATGTCTCAGTCAGGCAGCAATACACACATGGACGTACAGTGTGATGATAATGATGTACCCGCTGCTGCTTCCTTTGCTCAGTTGTCAGATACAGGTGAAGTGGTTGATGATGACGATGTGTCCGTGGATGCCACGTGGGTGCCTGCTCGAAGAGAAGAAGAAGAGGGGGAAAGTTTAGAAGGGGAGACAGAGAGAAGGAGGAGAAAAGCTCAGCAGTGTGGCATTTTTTTTGTGTGTCTGCCTCTGACAACAGCGATGCCATTTGCAACCTGTGCCAAAAGAAACTGAGTCGTGGGAAATCCAACACCCACCTCGGTACAACTGCTTTGCGAAGGCACATGATCTCACATCACAAACGCCTATGGGATCAACACATGATGATGACGAGTAGAAGCAGCACACAAGCTCAAAGACACCATCCTCCTCCTGGTCCAGCATCTTCAGCCACGTCAACCACTGCTGTCCTCCTTGCCCCCTCTCAACCACCCGCCACTCCGCCTCTCACCTTCAGCAGTTCCATCTCATCTGCCCACAGTCAGGTGTCTGTAAAGGAAATGTTTGAGCGTAAGAAGCCAATGTCACAGAGTCACCCCCTTGTCCGGCGTCTGACATCTGGCTTGACTGAACTCTTAGCCCGCCAGCTTTTACCATACCAGCTGGTGGAGTCTGAGGCCTTCCAAAAATTTGTGGACACCACAGTGGAAGGTACCCGGACAAATTTTTTTTTCTAATAAGGCAATCCCAAACCTCTAGTCAGTGATTGAAAAGGAGGTCATGGCATCTCTGGCATACAGTGTTGGGGCAAGGGTCCATCTGACCACTGATACCTGGTCTGCAAAGCACGGTCAGGGCAGGTATATCACCTACACTGCGCATTGGGTCAACCTGCTGACGGCTGCCAAGCATGGAATGCGTGGCTCTGCAGCGGAGTTGGTGACACCGCTACGACTTGCAGGCAGGCCTACTGCCACCTCCTCTACTCCTCCTACTCCATCCTCTTCCATAACCTCCACGGCTGAGTCCTCTTCTGCTGCGGCGTCTGGCTGCACATCAACTGAATCCCCCCAGCTCCCCAGGGGCTATTCCACATCCCGGATACGACAGTGTCACGCTGTCTTGGGGTTGACTTGCCTGAAAGCAGAGAGCCACACCGGACCAGCACTTCTGTCCGCCCTGAACGCACAGGTGGATCAGTGGCTGACCCCGCACCAACTGGAGATCGGCAAAGTGGTGTGTGACAATGGAAGCAATTTGTTGGCAGCATTGAATTTGGGCAAGTTGTCACATGTGCCGTGCATGGCACATGTGTTGAATCTCATCGTACAACGCTTTGTGTCTAAGTACCCAGGCTTACAGGACGTCCTCAAACAGGCCAGGAAGGTGTGTGGCCATTTCAGGTGTTCCTACACGGCCATGGCGCACTTTTCAGATATTCAGTGCCGAAAAAACATGCCAGTGAGGCGCTTGATTTGCGACAGCCCGACACGTTGGAATTCAACACTCCTAATGTTCGACCGCCTGCTCCAACAAGAAAAAGCCGTCAACGAGTATTTGTATGACCGGGGTGCTAGGACAGCCTCTGCGGAGCTGGGAATTTTTTTGCCACGTTACTGGACGCTCATGCACAATGCCTGTAGGCTCATGCGTCCTTTTGAGGAGGTGACAAACTTAGTCAGTCGCACCGAAGGCACCATCAGCGACCTCATCCCATTTGTTTTCTTCCTGTAGCATGCCCTGCGAAGAGTGCTGGATCAGGCTGTAGATGAGCGGGAAGAGGAAGAGTTGTGGTCACCATCACCACCAGAAGCAGCCTTGTCATCATCGCTTGCCGGACCTGCGGCAACGCTGCAAGAGGAGTATGAGGAAGAGGAGTCAGAGGAGGAATGTGGCTTTGAGGAGGAGGAAGACCACAGCAGGCATCCCAGGGTGCTCATTGTTGTCACCTATCTGGGACCCGTGGTGTTGTACGTGGCTGGGGGGAAGAACAGACCGTCAATGACATCAGTGAGGAGGAGGAATGGGAAATGAGTAGCTCGGCATCCAACCTTGTGCAAATGGGGTCTTTCATGCTGTCATGTCTGTTGAGGGACCCTCGTATAAAAAGGATGAAGGAGAACGACCTGTACTGGGTGGCCACGCTACTAGACCCCCGGTATAAGCAGAAAGTGGCGGAAATGTTACCAAATTACCGGAAGTCAGAAAGGATGCAGCAGTTCAAAACCAAACTAAAAAATATGCTTTACACAGCTTATAAGGGGGATATCACAGCACAACGGGAATCTAACAGGGGAAGAGGTGAAAGTACTCCTCCTCCTACCACGACCACGGCGGCAAGGACAGGACGCTTTACAGATGTGTTGTTGATGGAGGACATGCAGAGCTTTTTCAGTCCTACACATCGCCACAGCCCTTCGGGATCCAGCCTTAGAGAACGACTCGACCGACAGGTAGCAGACCACCTCGCCTTAATTGCAGATATCGACACTCTGAGGAGCGATGAACCCCTTGACTACTCGGTGTGCAGGCTTGACCTGTGGCCTGAGCTATCCCAGTTTGCGATAGAACTTCTGGCCTGCCCCGCTTCAAGTGTCCTGTCAGAAAGGACCTTCAGTGCAGCAGGAGGCATTGTCACTGACAAAAGAAGTCGCCTCGGTCAAAAAAGTCTAGATTACCTCACCTTCATTAAGATGAATGAGGCATGGATCCCGAAGGGACTGACAGTGGGGGATATGTTTAACTACCAAAAGGCCTGATGACATGCCTTGGCCTCAAAATGGTCCCCACGCTGCTGTATTTAATGTCTGCATACCGGATGACTTTTGTGAATTCTCCGCCACCAACTAGGGTTCAAGCCGCAATATTTTAGTCACCTTTCTGCCTGGAAAACATAAATTTTTCCGGCCGCTGCTACAACAGCAGCTGCAACAGTAACATTATTTTTCAGGCATGTGTACATGCCTAATCTTTCTGGCCTCTGGCGCTGCACTGTGGCTGCAAAAACAAAACAAAAAAAAGGCACATACAAGTGTCAATTCCCCTTCGTGATCGTTACCTTGTTGTGGTGAAGGGGCTTGCGTATCACAATGAAGCGATCATCAGCTCTATGAGTGTGTTGGAAATGTTGCCACACCCCAGATGATAAGGCCGTTGCTTCATTATGATCAGACCAAAAGCGATCGGGACGGCTGGATGTTTTTTCATAGAAGTTGTATAGGTGGGTTTTTAATACATAAAATAAAAAACTCATAATAAAGTCTCTTAATAGTTTATTAGAAATAATGCAGACAATTTAAAAAATCCCCTTCAATTCCAATACAAAGCAAGTACAGAGCTCAGAACTAAATTATTCCAGGATGTCGTACTGGTTCGTTAATTCGACAATGGTTAATCAATTCAACACACGTCCCTGGATAGGGGACGTAACAGGGATTAAACTGATAGGAATAGTACTAGTTAAGACACCACTCATATAGGGTGTCACAGCACATTGCTCCGTGCACGCGCAGTGCCCCAACTTGGGAGTAAGAGGACTGACCAAGCTGCTTCTTCCATCTCCCGGTTCCTAAAATCAATTCAGTTTGGTGTATCAGAGTTTGGTCTGTCACTGCGAAGGCAGTCGAAGGTACCCGGCCTAAATTTTTTTTCACAAAAGGCAATCTCTGATATGGGACGTGACAGGGATTAAACTGATGAGAATAGTACTACAGAAAATACCACTCATATCGGGTGTGACAGTAAATTGCACGGCGCAGACGCAGTGACCGTGGATTCAAACAAAGGGGAGGGAGCCAGCATTTTTTTAACCATCTCCCCGTTCGAAAAATCAATTCAATTCACCTTTCGGGGACCCTTGGTGTTGTACGTGGCTGGTGGAGGAAGAAACCTTCAATGACATCAACGGGACATGGCTAGCTTGGTATCCAACCTTGTGCAAATGGGGAGTTTGCAGTTGGGCAAATGGACTGTTTGCGGTGGTTTGCGGTGCATTAAAAGGGGAGTTTGGTCTGTCAATGTCTGTGAAGCGGGCGTAACCCTTACACTACCTGATCGATACAACATCATACCTGATCGTATACACACACTGGATGTTTTAAACCACGTTGTTCAAAAAAAAAATTGGATTGTTAGGTGATTTATGCCCTTTATGGATTAAAATCCAACTCTGCGCCAACTATGCAATTTTCAATGGGAGTTTTGCCATGGATCCCCCTCCGGCATGCCACAGTCCAGGTGTTAGTCCCCTTGAAACAACTTTTCCATCACTATTGTGGCCAGAAAGAGTCCCTGTGGGTTTTTAAATTTGCCTGCCTATAGAAGTCAATGGCGGTTCGCACGTTCGCGGACATTTGTAGAAATTTGCGTTCGGCGTTCGCGAATGGAAATTTTTATGTTCGCAACATCTCTAGTGGTTATGTCTTTGTCACAACATCCAATAGGTGGGCACATCGATATTCCACACATGGTTCCACCCATTCCGCTCTGCGGCAGAACTTTTCATAGGGCAGAGGAGACGGCGCTGCGTTTGCATACAGGGTTCGGCCTCTCAGAGTTAACACTCTGTGGTAAAGGTAGGATGGGCTTGACCAGACAATTTTGCATAAGTGGGCGGCACAAGATTTTCCCGCTCCTCAGGGGGTGTCGCTAACTTGTCCATAGTGATGGTGGAGTATTTTTTTTCAAACAAAAACTCTGGTGGCCATCTTAAATGCATATAAACAGTCTATTCAATGACAGCAAGCCGTTTTAGTAACACACAAATGTCTGCTTTTCTCACTTTTAACACTGTGATTTATCAGTTTAAACAGTTCTGTGGCCCAATACAGTGCACAATAAGCAAAAGTCTCTTAATCAAGTAAAGGAACTTATTCATATGCGACAGTCTCTCAAATATGGCGCAGGGGTTAAAATCCTGTTCATGACGCCAATAAAAGATATGCAGCCAGCCAGAACCGCAGGGGCAACACGTGAGGTGCACGGTGGGCCCATGAGGGGCCAAATAATAACACAGTTCATCGGTTTACTCACGGTTAGCAGAAAGCCTCCCTGGGCCGGCAGCACAGTGTTCAGGAAGACCGCACGAAATCCTCTGGAGCACGCTCTGTGGTGGGGAAGCACCAGCCTAGATGGAGGTTGAGGTGCCCTTAGTGGCAGTGGTGTTTAGGATGCTTGTGGCGGCTGGGTCCCTTGGTGTTATTTGTCGTGAAACCAGTACCGGTAATGGTGGTACAACCAATGGTAAGAATGAAGTAGACAGTGGTAGGATACAACTCACAACTTTTTCTGATGTTGGTTCCAGTTGCGGCATATACATCAGACAGAATACAGTCTTTTGCAATTTAAAGGAATCCTGCTGATCCACTGTTAATAGGTTTGGCTGGGTTTAGCTTAGCTTGAAGGTTCTGTATCAGTAGTTCTGGTAGGTGACTTTGCTTCAGGTCCCTAGTAAATCAGAGTTATTTGGTGAAGTTGCCTGTAATGCTTATTTGGTATGCTTAGTCCTTTTGTTTCTGTATTTTCCAAGCCCTTGAACAGGTAGCTAATCTGTATTCTTTAAAGTATGGTGAGGCTGCCTGTAGCTAGATTGTCCTCCACCATGTGCAAAGGTGTCCATTAAGCCTTTAGTAATGGCTGTTATCACCGATGTCCATCTTTAGCTTGTTTAACTTCTTCCAGAGATGAAAGCGGTATCCTCTGGTTGTAGGTTCTGGGATCTAAGAAGGTCACAGGAGAAAAACGCTCTCCTGCGGCTCATACATTGGCTCTACTTCATTTCTGCATTTAGCTTTACCCACTAATGTGTGGTGTGTAGCCTCAGAGTGACCATTGACTCTGTTCTCTCATCTCTTCACTGGTCTCCTACTTTACTTCTCTTCTTCTCCACTACACTACTACAACCAACCTAACTATTAGGCCTGACCTAAGTGTTTATATATGACCTAAGTGCTATCCCCATCTAGTGGTGGGATGTATAAATTACACCAGACCAGCCTATGAACAGGGATACAACAAATGTTGCAATACAAAATGACATGCAGTAGGATAATGTTGTTTTACAATGAATTTACAGTTCCCACGTGTCCTGAGTGGGACGCTGAACTGTCACCCACCTGATGCCACACATCTGAAGCCAAGTGCTCCTTATTTCACCCACCATCTTCAACGGGTACTGGTATTGCCACCCACCTCCACACTATGTCACCTTCCTACTCTGTGACTCCTGATGCTGCTGCCACCTCCACACTATGTCACCTTGCCACTCTGTGGCCTCCTCATGCTGCTGCAACCTGAGCAGCTGCAGCAGTAATGGAAGGAAGGGGATAAAAGGGTTAATGGGCAGTATGATAGGCAGTCAGTGGGACACTCCAAAACACCCAGGGTCAATAAAAAAAAAAGGAGCAGCATCCCTGCTCCCCCAAAAAATTAGACTGTCATTTTTCTTTTCTGGTTGATCCTTTTATACCAGGAGGTGTGTTTTCATTGGTTCCACAAGTCACTTTCCCTCCCCTGCTTAATCACATTAAAAATTACGTTTCACAGAATACAGCATAGTCAGCCAATCAGAGAAAAGTTCCCACGGTCATGAGATCCAATCAGAGAAAAGTCCCCAGGCAATTAAGGTTAATTGCCTTGTTTACAAATATGAAACTTTGTTTTGACAACCTGTCATCACCAAATAACCCCCCAGCCTCAATAGAATGGCCTATATAGCTATGTAAAAAGTGTAAAAACACAGAATTAAACACTTAACAAAACAATTATCTGCTAAATGTTCTGCAGTACAATTAGCGCAGCCAACCCTCACATTCTCCATCAATTGTTCTCCAATATATATGTATACAGACAGACATAAAAAAATGTAATATATATAATCAGTTTTTATGTATTTAAATAGGTAAATATATTCTCCTTTTTTCATCCAAAAATATGTGTGTGTAAATATATATATATATATATAGTATCTCATTTTTTATATTTATTTTGGCTTTAATATTAAATTTATTACAATTAAAGCAGTAGACAGAATAAACAGAATGGGTCAGTTCACTGGCAAAAACCCTTCCACTTCACAGTTGCCGCTTAGCAAAATCACTGCCCCCTCCTCCATCACCGCTTCAGCCCCTCAGCAACTGGAGCAGTGATGTAAGAAAGGGTTAATATCTACCCTTTCAGGGAGGGAGTCTGGAGCAGGAGCGCTGAGTAGCACTTCATAGTTGCCGCTCAGCGCTCCATATAAATCACTGCTTCCTTTTCCATCACTGCTTCAGCCCCTGAGCAGCTGGAGCAGTAATGGAAGGAAGGGGAGGAAAGGGTTAATGGGAAGTATGACAGGAGGTCAGGGGGCGCTCCAGAACACCCAGGGTCAATTTAGGGGCTGAAGCAGTAATAGATATGGAGCTCTGAGCGGCAACTATGAAGTGCTACTCAGCGCTCCTGCTCCTTCCCTGAAAGGGTGCATATTAACCCTTTCCTCCCCTTCCTTATATCACTGCTCCAGCTGTTCAGGGGCTGAAGCAGTGATGGAAAAGGAAGCAGTGATTTATATGGAGCACTGAGCGGCAACTATGAAGTGCTACTCAGCGCTCCGTCTGTAGACTCCCTCCCTGAAAGGGTGCATATTAACCCTTTCCTCCCCTTCCTTATATCACTGCTCCAGCTGTTATGGGGCTGAAGCAGTGATGGAAAAGGAAGCAGTGATTTATATGGAGCACTGAGCGGCAACTATGAAGTGCTACTCAGCGCTCCGTCTCTAGACTCCCTCCCTGAAAGGGTGCATATTAACCCTTTCATCCCCTTCCTTAAATCACTGCTCCAGGCTCCCTCCCTGGAAAAAAAAATACAAGACAAAAATTAAAATGGAATTCTACTGTATAGGGTATTATGAGAGGCTCTTTATTGAATAGTTAAGCGGCCCTAATAAGAGCCCGTGTTTATGATTTAGTCTTCATTTAAGCTTTCTTTCTTACCCAGTTTTCTTCCATTTTTCTATTTTCTATTTTTCCATTTTTTCTTCTTTCTTTCAACAGTAGGGTTATTTGTGACCTCCTTCCTTTGTGTTTGGTGATGCAGGAAACATACTGTAATTAAAACTTTTCCCATAAAGCTTTTTGACTAATTCATGGTATTATCATAAATTCAGTAAATAAATAAAAATCAATTAAGCAAAGTTTAGGTTATAATATGGTGTAGTATATTTCAGTTATATACTATACTAGCAGAAGGACGCGGCTTCGCTCGGGGTATATTTCATCTATTTCATGTAATATTTCTGTGTGTCATTAAAAGATATCGACAGTATCCCCCATAACAGTGACCTCTACAGCACCCCGCCCCTTTAACAGTGAACTCCACAGCCCCTCACCCCTTAATACTGAACCCCCACACCTCCTTAAAATGGGACCTCCCCAGCAGCCCATCCCCTTAACTTTGACCTTCACAGCAGCCCACCCCTTTAACAGTGAGTTTCATAGCACTCCACACCCTTTAAATTGACCTCCTCAGGGGCCCGCCCACTTAACAGCGACCTATACAGTACCCCACCCCTTAACACTGACCTCCATAGGGGACCGTCCCCTTATCTGTGACCTCTACTGTTCCCTGCCCCCTTAACAGAGACCTCCACAGTGCAAGCCCGTTTGACAGTGACCTTCACAGCAGCTGCCCCTTTAATAGTGGCCCCTGCAGCGTCCCACTACATGTGTGTGGGCACTGCTTAAAAGCACTTTTTACTCTAAAAATTGTACTATGCTGTATTGTATGACTTTGTACTAATTTATCTGCAAAATCCCTGTTACCAGGCAGATTAGGTGTAATTTATACATCCCACCACTAGATGGGGATAAAACTTAGGTTCTATATATACCTAGTTCTGGCCTAGTGAGACAGGACAGAGTTGAGATCAGTGTGGAGATCAGTGATTAGGAGACTGATGCTGAGAGAGAGAGAGGGCAGATCCAGCATCTGCTCTGATGAAAGTTTAGTGCAGAAAGGGACCAAAGAACAGACTTATACAGCCATAGGATAAAAGCCACAAACCAGGCATCAAGGACCTTTGGGATATTCAGGTGAAGGATACGATAGCCTCCGGCAACCTCACCAAATTACACCGATACAGAAAATATCTGGCTAAGCTTAAATCAAGCCTAAGAAAGCCTGGAAACAGTGGACTTGCAGAATTAACTCTAATACCAACAAGAGACTGTATTTCTGTGCTGCTGCAACCAAAGCCATCACCATCAAGGGCACCTCAACCACCATCTTGGCTGATGCTTCCCTACCACAGAGCGCGCCCCGGAGGATTTCGTGCTGTCCACCTCAACACTGTGCTGCCGACCCAGGGAGGCTTCTGCTAACCGTGAGTAACCGATGAACTGTGTGTTATTACTTGGTCCCTCATCAGTCCACCGTGCACCTCACGTGTTGCCCCTGCGCTACTGGCTGGGTGCATATCTTTTGTTGGCGTCACGAACAGGATATTAACCCTTGCGCCATATTTGAGATACTGTTGCATGTGAATAAGCCCCTTTGCTTTATTGAGAGACTTTTGCTTATTGTGCGCTGTATTGGGCTACAGAACTGTTTAAATTGCCTGGAAAGTATATGGAGGCGCTGTACTAGTCCCCAGCATAAAAATCGCAGTGTTAAAAGTGAGAAAATTTGTGTGTCACTAAAATGGTTTGCTGTCAGTGAATAGACTGTTTATATGCACTTAAGAAGGCTGCCGGAGCGCTTGTTTTAAAAAAAAAATAATACTGCGCCATCACTGTGGACAAGTTAGCGACACCCCCTGAAGAGCGGGAAAGCGTAGTGCTGCCCATTTATGCAAACTGTCTGGTCAAGCCCGTCCTACCTTTACTGCGTTGTTTCCGAGAGGCCGGCCCTGTATGCAAACGCAGCGCCGCCTCCTCTGCTTGTAGCCACATCAAAGGGAGACGCCGGGCACGGGAGGAGAGTGTGACGGGCGTGCATCCCAAAAGTATCGCGAGATCTCACACAGGCGAGCTAACGGAACGGATCGCTTTGCCTGTCGTCCCTCAAATAGAGCACACAGTCTGTGAGTACTCCGCTATGCCCCCACTAAGCCTAAAGGGGCATCGCTAGCCAGGAGCGCTACCAGTATTGCATTCAGCCGGTATCAAGTAAAATAGCGGTCGCCTATAGCAACGCCACCTAAAAAGTATCTACAGCCACAATTGACCTCCTTAACTATAATTCACCTATTGACACCATGTCTGTGCAAGAAGATAACGTGCAGCCTGACCTCCGCGGACCCCCTGCGGCAGCCGCAGCCGATCCCAGCGCAATGCCAACTGCTGCAGCGCCAAGTTTAATGCCTCTAACTATGGCTTATTATTTTGGGGGCCCCCTGGTTCACACGGTATTCTGGAGAAATTCACACTTTAAGGGACTTTAAAGAGAAAACGCTCGCTGTGTTCAGGTTGTACCCGGTATCCCCAGAACAGCAGATGGAGATTCTCCTGGAGTAATTGGAAGGAGCTGCTCTCAGAGGAGTGAAGTCCTGGCCAAGCTCAGGAAGGAGGACACTGGAGCAGATATTTGAACGTCTCTGCACCACCTTAGAACCCAGAACCGTGTCATTGGTCAAGAAGAAACAGCAAACGGGTGAGTCCCTCAGAGACTTTGCATTATCTTTGCAGGAAGCCCTTAGAGCTGTTGTACTAGTAGACCCCCGTGAGGCAGAGAATCAGGACAAAACCCTGAAAGAGCAATTTATTGAAGGTGTCAATACAGATAATTTAAAGAGCCAACCCCAACGATTAGGTGCACCTACCCCGACCCTTAGGTGCAACCACCCCGACTTTTAGGTGCAACCACCCGACCCTTAGGTGCACCCACTCCGACCCTTAGGTGCAACCACCCCGACTTTTAGGTGCAACCACCCCGACCCTTAGGTGCACCCACTCCGACCCTTAGGTGCAACCACCCCAACGATTAGGTGCACCCACCCCGACCCTTAGGTGCAACCACCCCGACTTTTAGGTGCAACCACCCCGACGCTTAGGTGCACCCACTCCGACCCTTTGGTGCAACCACCCCGACCCTTAGGTGCAACCACCCCGACCCTTAGGTGCAACCACCCCAACGATTAGGTGCAACCACCCCGACCCTTAGGTGCACCCACTCCGACCCTTAGGTGCAACCTAAGGGTCGGGGTGGGTGCACCTAATCGTTGGGGTGGTTGCACCTAAGGGTCGGAGTGGGTGCACCTAAGGGTCGGGGTGGGTGCACCTAATCGTTGGGGTGGTTGCACCTAAGGGTCGGGGTGGTTGCACCTAAGGGTCGGGGTGGTTGCACCTAAAAGTCGGGTCGTTGCACCTAAAAGTCGGGGTGGTTGCACCTAAGGATCGGGGTGGGTGCACCTAATCGTTGGGGTGGTTGCACCTAAGGGTCGGAGTGGGTGCACCTAAGGGTCGGGGTGGTTGCACCTAATCGTTGGGGTGGTTGCACCTAAGGGTCGGAGTGGTTGCACCTAAGGGTCGGAGTGGGTGCACCTAAGGGTCGAGGTGGTTGCACCTAAAAGTCGGGGTGGTTGCACCTAAGGGTCGGGGTGGGTGCACCTAATCGTTGGGGTGGTTGCACCTAAGGGTCGGGGTGGTTGCACCTAAGGGTCGGGGTGGGTGCACCTAATCGTTTGGGTGGTTGCACCTAAGGGTTGGAGTGGGTGCACCTAAGGGTCGGGGTGGTTGCACCTAAAACTCGGGGTGGTTGCACCTAAGGGTCGGGGTGGGTGCACCTAATCGTTGGGGTGGTTGCACCTAAGGGTCGGGGTGGTTGCACCTAAAAGTCGGGGTGGTTGCACCTAAGGGTCGGGGTGGGTGCCCCTAATCGTTGGGGTGGTTGCACCTAAGGGTCGGAGTGGGTGCACCTAAGGGTTGGGGTGGGTGCACCTAATCGTTGGGGTGGTTACACCTAAGGGTCGGGGTGGTTGCACCTAAGGGTCGGGGTGGTTGCACCTAAAAGTCGGGGTGGTTGCACCTAAAAGTCGGGGTGGTTGCACCTAAGGGTCAGGGTGGGTGCACCTAATCGTTGGGGTGGTTGCACCTAAGGGTCGGGGTGGGTGCACCTAAAAGTCGGGGTGGTTGCACCTAAGGGTCGGGGTGGGTGCACCTAATCGTTGGGGTGGTTGCACCTAAGGGTCGGAGTGGGTGCACCTAAGGGTCGGGGTGGGTGCACCTAATCGTTGGGGTGGTTGCACCTAAGGGTCGGAGTGGTTGCACCTAAGGGTTGGAGTGGGTGCACCTAAGGGTCGGGGTGGGTGCACCTAATCGTTGGGGTGGTTGCACCTAAGGGTCGGGGTGGTTGCACCTAAGGGTCGGGGTGGTTGCACCTAAAAGTCGGGGTGGTTGCACCTAAGGGTCGGGGAGGGTGCACCTAATCGTTGGGGTGGTTGCACCTAAGGGTCGGAGTGGGTGCACCTAAGGGTCAGGCTTAGGTGCAACCACCCAGACTTTTAGGTGCACCCACCCGACCCTTAGGTGCACCTACTCCGACCCTTAGGTGCAACCACCCCAACGATTAGGTGCACCCACCCCGACCCGTAGGTGCAACCACCACGAATTTAGGTGCACCCACCCCGACCCTTAGGTGCAACCACCCCGACTTTTAGGTGCAACCTTTCCACAGTTACTCCAGCCAATCCAACCACACAACAGTTACTCAAGCCACTCCACCCAGTTACTCCGCCCACTCCAGTTGTAAGCTACTGGTGGAGGCAAGAACACTTCACACAATTTCCCCAGAAATTGTAGCTTTTCTAGTTACCTATTATTGTTGTAACCAAAATAAATTACTGGGGTATTGATGGACTGTAGAATTTCCGTAGTGCACTCTTTGATGCATGGCTCTATATTGATCTCCAACTCTCTTCCCTATATATCCAGATGACTTCCAGATGTCCTGGTTTCACCGTACATCCCCGCAACCAAGAGGTGAGTATATGTGCACGTTGTGTTTTATAACCACCCAGATGTTCCATTATAATTTTTGTGCTTTTATCTATTTTTATTATACTAGAACTGCTTTATCTATTCTTTCTATTTTGATTTTTCTTTGTATTTTTATTATTTATTATTTTTTTGCTTTTTTTGCTTTTTTTTTTCATATATTTAATTTTATACTTATTTTCATTGATATTAAACGTGGTTCTTGTGACCTTTACCCTTGTGTCTCTCTATCTTCTCTTTTATATTCTGCCCCCTTCTATATGTAATGGCTGGTCTCGGGGTGATGATCTCTTTTAGTTCATCATCTGAGAGCAGTATATGCCAGTACCGTGTTAAGATCTTCCGTATCTTCTCATGTTGTCCATCGTAATTTCCAATACATCGCATTGTTTTGTCTTTCTGAGTTCTGGATTGTCCAGTGCCCGTAAGTAAACTCATCCTGCTACTTTTTTTTAGCTCGATTGTAAGCATAGTGTAAGGTTTTCTTCGGATATCCTCTTACTGGGAATTTCTCATACAGGAGCCCACATTCAGCTTCAAAGCCTTCAATTGTCGAGCAATTCCGTTTTGCTCGAAGATATTGCCCTATCGGAATCCCCTTTTTGAGGCTAGTTGGATGATGGCTTTTCCAATGTAAGAGGCTGTTTGTTGAAGTGGGCTTTCTGTATATGGTAGTTTGTATGCTGCCATCATTCTCCAGGCCTGGTCCACATATCTGCTGATCCCCTCACACAAACTTTGGTTGCCTGATACTATCGGCCTACCTGGAATTGGATCCCGTTTTTTGTGTACCTAAGGGATGGCATAAAAGGTAGCTATAGTTGGATGCGGATTATCTAACACCTTCAGCTCTTCTTTAGTAATCAGATCTCTCTCTCTTTTGCTTCATTTAAGATGGTTTTTAAATCTTGCTTGAATTTTTCTGTAGGATTTTCTCTTAATGGTCGATATGTATTAATATCCTCTAGGAGGGTCATCACCATGCGTACATAGTACTCTTTTCAAGTAGTACTATGTTTCCTCCTTTATCCGACGCCTTGATCTCTAAATTCTCATTTTTATCAGGCTATCCAAGGCTCCTCTCTCTTGTGGAGTGAGGTTAGACCCCAAAGATGTTTTGCTGGTTCTGATTTTTTGAAGGTCCTTTGTAACTAGGTCCACAAATGAATCTATTTTCCCATTTTTCGTGAAGGGTGGAGTATACCTAGATTGTGGAGTTAGCGTACTGTGAGTTGCCCTAGGTGGTACTGTCTCACCTCGATGTTCCCGTTGTAAATCCTCTAAGATTTGTAGTGCTTCTAATTCCTTACCACTATATTTAGTGGGATCTTTTTCTAGATTTTTATGTTCTTTATAGAGGGCCAGTTTTCTCGCGAATAAATTCACATCTTTGACCCAACTAAAGCAGTCGAAGTAGGGTAGTGGTGTGAACGACAGACCTTTGCTTAACAAAGCCTCGTGTTCTGGTGTAAGTATCTGATCTGTAAGGTTGATAATTTGCATTTCATTGTTGGGTGGTGCGGCAGCTATGTCCCTTGGCGATATCCCCACTTGTCTCTGTCCCTCAACTGGATTCCGGGCACAAAAAAATGGGGCATTAATGTTTGAGTGGTAATTCCTGCTTGACCAGTGGTACCCACTGGGCTGTTCCCTGTAGGTTGAGTAGATGGTAAGTAGGAAGATGATTGTCCTACAGCTGACTGTCCTCCACCTGCTCCTATTGCTCCTTCCATATTTGTTGGTGCTGCATTGGGGCATTTTTGTATGTCTTGCGAGTGTCCTCTATTATTGATTTGTTTGTAATTAGATCTACTATTACCTCTTCGTTTATATCTTGATCGGTAACCTCTTTTATATACAGAGGTATAACTCTGAGGGTCCGATGCCTCTGACTCTGAAATGTCAGTATACTGGCTGCGATTGTAATTGCTGCGATGGTTAGTCCGACTGTTCCTATTGTAAATTTTCCCTGTTTCAAAATCCTTTTTGTCCCTATTATACTTCCGATGTTTTCGTTCTTTAACCTCGCTTTGCAGATACTCTATATTTTTTTGGAGTTTGGTTTCTAGGTATGTAAATTCCGTGTGGGACCGAAAGGTTTGTATATCCGTGATCTCCTTTTCTAGTTGTGTTGCTATTTTACTTAGTGATTGTTTTTCATATTCAAGGAGATATGTCTGCATCCGCAGGGAACAATCAGTCAGTAGATCTTCCCAACCTTTCAAAAAATCTGGATCGGCTTGATGGGAGTTTGGTCTGATATTAATCCTGATCCCCCTGTAGACGAGATTCTGTTGCAGGTAAGTTTCCAGACTTGTTATTTCCCAAATTGACCGTATATAATGTTTGTATGTTTTATTTAGCTCCTTAAATGCGAAGCTGATATCTAAGGCATTTACAGGTAAATTTTGGGTGGAGAACACTCTACTCGCCTCTGATAAGTAAACCGCTGTAGCAGGTTGATTAGACAGGAAACTAGCCATAATCCCTCTTATTTTAACCTCCTGCGCTCTTCCTGAGATTCTTATTACTAGGGAGTCATTAATTGGGGTTTTCCCCCATGCTAAATCGTAGTTGATTTACATATATCTCCCTAACACGTGTTGGGACTATAGTTACATTTATTATTTACATTTGGCCACTAGGACCATCAGTGTCCCTAGATTAACACGTGTTATTAGTCCTAAAATATAACGTTTATTACTGGTCCTTAAAATCTATTACTTAGAACTCTATATCACCACTATAATTAAAATTATCAGCGTTTGCCTGCCTGCCTTTTATTTCATATGACTATGTGGTGTGTATTTTTGGAGTACGTCCACTAGATGGCTCTTTACACGTTCAGCCATTTGTCTCATTGCAACCTTTATTGTAACGTTATCTCTCTGGTGGAGTATTGCATGCTGTTATCCTCACAGCGTGCTTATTGCATGACTGCCTTCCTAAACTGTACTCCTGTTGTCTGTATATCTCCCAATAAAAGTTTTGGAACCGCGCTGCTTTAGACTAAGTTCCCCGGTCAATGGTGGATGGCATTGGGCTCCAGCCCCTTTCCTTATCGCCCCAAAAAGGTTCGGTCTTCCACAGACAGTATCCTCTATGGGGTTCAAGAGAATAGGCACAATAGTGAAGCACCCTTTAGCACATGATTTTAAAGACGTTTTATTCTACTCACAAGAGTTGTTCAACAAAAGGCATATAACAATATCGTTTTAGATCGTCACGTTCCTGCCCAACCCGGGTTTCGCTGCCTCGCTTCTTCAGGGACGAACTGCGCATATGCGCAATATGGCCCTTTAAATAGCCCAGCTTGTCTCATTGCATCAATCAATGCTTATCCGGTTCGTGTCCAGAAATTACACAACACAGTTTCATATTATACATTTTCACAAATAGCCTTGTTCTTATCGAAATATTTGCTGTAATCAACAGCCTAGTCACTATCCATAACCATTCCTTCCTTATTATACCACAGCTTCACTTAATAGGTACGTTTTTTCAAAAACACACATTTTTTATATAAAAAACTGCTACACATTGCTCTCTCACATCATAGCATTAGTCATCATCTTCTAAATACCTTCTGTATATTAATATTCAAAATGCCGTCATTTGGGCTCCGCCCTCTCCTAGGACGTCTTTTGAGTATACCCGATCCCGCCTCCCTCTTTATCCCTATCCACGTCACGCCGTGACGCCGCCCTATCAGGGCGACCCAGCCCCTTGACGTCACTCGAAGGTCCTCAAGAGGCGAGATGGGGAAAACTCCAATACCATAACCAAGTCAAGGTATTTCACAATATACATGGTTTCAGATCAAATTCAATGTTCAGCCCACCTGGCTGTAGGGTCCCTAGCTGATAAATCCACTCAACCTCTTTTTTATTAATTTGTGCCAATGAGTCCCCCCCCCTCGCCAATGCGGCTTAACAATCTCAACTCCAATTTCAAACCCCGCGGATTTTTCTCATGAGCAAGTTTGAAATGGGCTGATACACTATGGGTAATTAGACCTTTTTTGATGTTTTGCAGATGTTCTTGTATTCTAACCTTGAGCTTCCTTATTGTCCTGCCCACGTACTGGAGCCCACAAGGGCACTCCAGCACGTATATGATGTTCTCATTTTTGCAGGAACAGTTCCCTCTTATACAGAATTCCATTCCATTCTTTTTGGATATTATGCTGTTACTATTCCTCTGTCGTTCTTTTGTGTTACGGTTTTTGCACCCTGCACAAAACCCACACCAGGTGAATTTTCCTCCCTCTTTATTTGGTTTAATATTCGCCGGAGGTATGGCGCTATGTACAAGCTTCGTTCTAATACTGGCCGCTTTTTTAAAAATAAAGGAGGGGTTATCTGGTATAATTTTTCCTAAAACTGGATCGTTCTTCAGTATCCCCCAGTTCTTTTTCACCATTCTTTTGATATTATCAGTCATGGAGCAATACTTTGTCACAAATGAAAACTTGTAGTCTCTATTATCTTTTTTCACTATTCCTCTTGTACCTTTGCTCTCTTCCCTTTTTTCCACTTCCACAGTATTTATGCATACATCTAGATCCGCCTCATCATAACCCCTTTCAACGAATCTACTCTTTAATATGTCACTTTGTGTTCTATATTCTTCCACTTTTGTGCAATTACGGGCCATTCTCTTGAATTGTCCCTTCGGGATGTTCTTGAGCCAAGGCCCGTAATGGCAACTTGTCACATCAATGTAGGAGTTCACATCTGTTTCTTTAAAGTATGAGCTGGTTAGGAATTGGCCATCTTCTATCCGTATGCCCCCATCGCCGTACCGATACACTGTACATAATGCGAGTCAATACACCAGAAGTAATTGTGATCAAGGCAATAACTGAGGCATTCCAGGATAAACATTCCCTGTTGTTCCCCTATTTTTGTATCTTTTTTAATCCTCCCTTCAACAGCTTCCATCCCCAATTTCTTCGGGATAACTGTATATAAAGATGCCACATCAATTGTGGCCATCCAGGTATTAGTGGTAGGGGGACTTAGGTCTTTAATTAGTTGTAACACAGCTCCAGTATCTTTCAAGTGCGAGGGATTCTGCATCACATATCCCTGTAAGTGGAAGTCAATATATTCAGTAACTCTGCATGTCAATGAATTCAGGCCCGAAATTATCGGCCTCCCTGGGGGGTCAGTTAGGTTCTTATGGACCTTTGGCAGATGGTATATCACTGGTACTACCGGAAACGGAACAGTCAGGTATTCATATTCTTTTTTGTCTAATATCCCCTTTTTAAAACCCTCTCTCAGGATTCCATCATGGATCTTTTTATATTCTTGGGTGGGGTTACTTTTTAGTTTTCTATACGTTGTTACGTCCGATACCAGTCTTGCCATTTCTGCTTCATATTTTTCTTTATTCATTACGACCCCCCCCCCCCCCCCCCCCCCCTTTGTCAGCTGGCTTAATTATTAAATCTGGATTTCTTTCGAGATCTTTAAGGGATTTTCTTTCTTTATAACTCAGGTTTTGTTTCACCTTATTCGTATCCATCTCTTCTAGCTCTTTCAGCAAGCCTATTTTAAAGGCCTCCACACATTCATTGTTCCAATTTTTTGGAAAAAACTTTGATTTTTCTTTCATGTGTGTATGTACAGTCCCTTTTCTTTCCTCAGCCTGTATGCCTAATTCTACAGGGTTTTTACTCTGTGATGCAGGGTTACTGATCCAATATTTGGCCATATAAATTTTCCGAATATATTTATGAATATCCAGAAATGCCTCAAATTTATTTACTTTCTGATTAGGGGCATATTTCAAGCCCTTGCTCAGAACACTCTTTTCTCCCTCTGTTAAAATATGATCACTTAAATTAAATATCCCTCTCATGTTTCCTTGATCTTTTTGGTTTTTGGGCTCGTTCTTCCTCTTTCCCTTTCCCCGTCCTCCTCTACTAAACTTCTTTTTTGTGGTGTCCTCGTTATCAGGTCTCTTGTCTCTCCCTCCCTCTGGACCCCTTTTATACTCTGGTGGGGAAAATTCTGTTCATTTTGTTGTTTAAAACTGGGTCTATTTCCTTCACTATTGTCCCTCTTTTGATTGTAACCATAGCTGCTGTCTTCATGGTGTCCTCTTTCATGATAATTCATTCTATAGTTTTCCTGTGGTCTCCATTTTGATTTTCCCTTATATCCTCCTCCCTGGTACGGGTGTTTGTATGGCTGTCTGTATCGGTATCCTCTATATCCATTATTTTGCTCATAGTTTCCACTAAATTGGCCTCCTCTATAACCAGGGCCGTCTTTAATATTGATTGGACCCTGGGCAAAAATTTATTTGGGCCCCCTGGATCCCGCCTTCCCACACCTTAGCAGGCAATCACGGCCTCCACCACAACACACAACAAATCCACATATCTGGTAGAGTCCAGTGAATGACTGTAAATACTTCCAGTTCTGAAGACTCCAGCGGCTCAGGATCAGTGCTCTGGGCAGCTGGGCTCAGGCTGGAAGTGGGCACCGCTCTGCAGGAAGGAGACCAGGGCTCGGCTCACCCTAGTGTTACAGTGCACCCCAGCACTCCACAGTATGCAGTATAGCACCCCACACTATACAGTACCCCACAGTATATAGTAGAGCAGTATAGCAGCCCACAGTATACAACACCTCACGGTATACAACACCTCACTGTATACAGCACCCCAAACTATACACGATACAGCCCCCCACACTATACAGTACAGCAGTATAGCACTCCCACCCACTATACAGGCTTCCCCACACTATACAGGCCCCCACAGTATACAGCCCACCACACAGTATACAGCCCACCACACAGTATACAGGCCCCCACACAGTATACAGGCCACCCCCCCCCACAGTATACCGCCCACAACACAATATACAGCCCATTACACAATATATAGCCCACCACACAGTATACAGCCCACCACACAGTATACAGCACCCCACTATACAGTAGTTTACAGCAGTGTTTCCCAACCAGTGTGCCTCCAGCTGTTGCAAAACTACAACTCCCAGCATGCCGTACAACCAAAGACTGTCTAGGCATGCTGGGAGTTGTAGTTTTGCAACAGCTGGAGGCACACTGGTTGGGAAACACTGGTTTACAGTATATTAACATAACAGCCCCTGTCACCTTTTTCTGATGTAATCTTTACACAAAAAAGCTCCTGTCACAACCAGACAGCTGAGAAGCTCTGACAGAGGCCTTTCAGAACCTCCTCCTTGAATTTCTGTGTTGTGGTATTCAGCTCCTCCTCTCGTCAGCCTCTCTCAGCTGTCATGTCTTAATTGCTTCCCTTTAAATGCCTCCCCAGAATGCTTTTCTGGGCGGCTTATATTTCTTCCTGGAGTGTGTGTGCACGCTGATCTGTCCTCCTGTTTGCTTCAAAGCTGTACTGTTTGCTTCAAAAGTGTACTTTTATATGTTAATATCTGTTTGCTGGATCCCAGATGACCCTGACTCCCTCCGTGTCTTGTGTAGGGAGCCGGTGGTCGTGTCCCCTCACTATAGTAGGGTGCTCAGGGCTTTATAGTCAAGGTTCGTGGATATGCAAACTTCCACCATTAGGATCTTTGCATAGGCTGAGCAGCCAGGGAAAGTGCCAGGTCTTCTGCAGGGGTCTCCCTTGGTTCCTTAGTTTTTGGATCCAGCGAGTCGTTTATACATGTTGCTTTGCCTTGTTACCTGTACACATTCCGTGACATTATAAGCCGCCAAAACCGTCTTAAGCATGGATCCGGTTTCACTTTTGGCTGAACGCTTCCAGGGTCTTTCATTGGAGGTAGCTGACCTCCGTAAGACTTTGTCTCAGCTTCAAGTGACCGGTTCAGCTTGCGTTCATGGAGCTTGTTCTGAGCCTAAGATCTCGCTCCCGGATACGTTCTCCGGGGGTAGTGAGAATTTTGTGCGTTTTAGAGAGGCTTGCAAACTCCATTTTCGCCTTCTTCCCCATTCTTCTGGTGATGAGGAACGGAGGGTGGGGATCATTATATCGCTGCTCAGGGGTAACGCTCAGTCCTGGGCCTTTTCGCTGCCGGAGGGGGCACGGCCCCTCCGTTCAGTGGATGAATTCTTTTTAGCCCTGGGTCAGATATATGATGATCCGGATCGTATTGCTCTGGCGGAGTCTAGACTACGTCTCCTATGCCAGGGTAAACAATCCGCAGAAATATACTGCTCAGAATTTCGGAGTTGGGCAGCTGATACTGGTTGGAATGATGCTGCACTCCGAAGTCAATTTTGCCATGGTCTTTCAGAGGGATTGAAAGATGCATTTGCCTTTCATGAAAGGCCTATTTCTTTGGACTCTGCTATGTCTCAGGCCGTTCGTATTGACAGGCGTCTTAGAGAGAGAGGAGAGATCTCTCTTTCCTGTCATACTCGGTCCCAGGACTGTGCAGCGGTCCCATTCTCTGCGCAGGGGTCTCAGTCGCTGTCAGCCCCTTCTGAGCAGGAGCCCATGCAGCTGGGGTTGATTGCTTCTGACAATAGAAGATTCAGCCCGCATGAGAGGGTTTGTTTTTGTTGTGGAGGTATTAATCATTTGGCAAATATTTGTCCCTCTAGGAGATTCAGGCAGTTCTCTGGGTATAATAAAGAAACAAAGAGGAAAAAATCTTTGAAAAAGGTTCCGTCTGTTACTATTGGCAGGATTGAGGCGGAAATTGAAGATTTTCCGTTTGCTTGTAGTTCCCGTTTTGTCCTGCCGGCTAGGGTGGCGCTAGAGAGCAAGAACATTTTTTGTGAGATTTTTGTGGATAGTGGAGCAGCGGTCAATCTCATTGATAATCACTTTGCGATAACTCATGGTTTCCAGGTGCGCACTTTGGGAAAGGATATTCCGGTTTTTGCTATCGATTCCGCTCCACTTTCTCAGAAATCATTAAAGGGCATAGTTCACAATATCCGTTTAATTGTGAGTGATGCTCATGTTGAGGATGTGTCATGTTTCGTCCTTAGCGGTTTGCCCACCCCTCTGGTGTTGGGGCTACCCTGGCTCACTAAACATAACCCCACCATTGATTGGCAAGCAAGGCAAATAAATGGTTGGAGTGACTTTTGCAGAGAGAATTGCCTCACGACATCTGTTTCTGAGGTTGCTACTAAGACTGTACCATCTTTTCTCTCTGAATTTTCGGATGTCTTCTCTGAGAGTGGAGTTCAGGATTTGCCCCCGCACAGGGAGTACGATTGCCCTATTAATCTCATCCCAGACGCCAAGCTGCCTAAATCTCGTTTATACAATCTTTCCCAACCTGAGAGGATCGCTATGCGTGCTTATATCTCTGAGAGTCTGAGAAAGGGACACATACGACCCTCAAAGTCACCTGTTGCCGCTGGTTTTTTCTTTGTTAAGAAAAAAGATGGTTCTTTAAGACCGTGTCTGGATTTCAGGGAGCTGAACAATATCACAATTCGTGACCCTTATCCGCTTCCTCTGATCCCGGACCTGTTTAACCAGGTTGTTGGGGCTAAAGTCTTTTCCAAATTAGATTTAAGAGGGGCATACAACCTGGTCAGGGTCAGAGAGGGGGACGAATGGAAGACGGCCTTCAATACCCCTGAGGGCCATTTTGAGAATTTGGTTATGCCTTTTGGGTTGATGAATGCCCCAGCCGTTTTTCAGCATTTCGTGAACAGCATTTTTTATCATTTGATGGGAAAATTTGTATTGGTGTATTTGGATGACATTTTGATTTTTTCTCCCGATTTCAAAACTCATAAGGAACATTTACGTCAGGTCTTGCTCATCCTGCGGGAGAATAAATTATATGCGAAACTGGAAGAATGTGTGTTTGCGGTTCCAGAAATTCAATTTCTGGGGTTTCTTCTCTCCGCTTCTGGTTTTCGCATGGACCCCGAGAAGGTCCGCGCTGTGCTTGAGTGGGAGCTTCCTGAGAATCAAAAGGCGCTGATGCGTTTTTTGGGCTTTGCCAATTATTACAGGAAGTTCATTTTGAATTATTCTTCTATTGTTAAACCACTCACTGATATGACCAGAAAGGGGGTAGATTTTTCTTCTTGGTCAGTAGAGGCGCGTAAGGCCTTTTCTGATATCAAGGAGAGTTTTGCTTCCGCTCCCATCTTGGTGCAACCTGATGTTTCATTACCCTTCATAGTTGAGGTTGATGCTTCTGAGGTGGGTGTGGGGGCGGTCTTGTCTCAGGGTTCCTCTCCTGCCAATTGGCGACCGTGTGCCTTTTTCTCAAGAAAACTCTCCTCCGCAGAGAGAAATTACGATGTGGGAGATAGGGAATTGTTGGCCATCAAGTTGGCTTTTGAGGAATGGCGCCATTGGCTAGAGGGGGCCAGACACCCTATTACCGTATTTACTGACCATAAAAATCTGGCCTACTTGGAGTCAGCCAAGCGTCTGAACCCGAGACAGGCCAGATGGTCGTTGTTCTTTTCTAGGTTTAATTTTGTTGTCACGTTCCGCCCTGGAGTTAAGAATGTGAAGGCAGATGCCCTGTCACGTTGTTTTCCGGGAGGCGGGAATTTTGAAGACCCGGGTCCCATTTTGGCTGAAGGTGTGGTGGTCTCTGCTCTTTTTCCTGAATTGGAGGCAGAGGTGCAGGCAGCCCAGTCAGAGGCTCCTGATCTTTGTCCTCCTGGGAGGTTGTTTGTGCCTCTCGCTTTAAGACACAAGATTTTTAAAGAACACCACGATACGGTCCTTGCTGGGCACCCGGGGGTAAGAGCCACACTGGATCTCATCGCTCGGAGATTCTGGTGGCCTGCGCTTCGTAAGTCGGTTGAGGGTTTTGTGGCAGCCTGCGAGACTTGCGCTCGTGCCAAGGTCCCTCATTCACGACCATCAGGTCCTCTCCTTCCCTTACCCATTCCTTCCCGTCCTTGGACACATCTGTCCATGGACTTTATCACGGACCTGCCTCGTTCCTCGGGGAAGACTGTGATTCTGGTGGTGGTGGACCGTTTTAGCAAAATGGTGCATTTCATCCCTTTTCCTGGTTTGCCCAATGCTAAGACGCTGGCGCAGGCATTTGTTGATCACATTGTCAAGTTGCACGGTATTCCTTCAGACATAGTCTCTGATAGGGGCACGCAGTTTGTTTCCAGATTCTGGAAGGCTTTCTGTTCTCGCTTGGGGGTTCGGTTGTCATTCTCTTCTGCTTTCCACCCGCAGTCGAATGGCCAGACAGAGCGCGTCAATCAGAATCTGGAGACATATCTGCGTTGTTTTGTGGCGGAGAATCAAGAGGATTGGTGTTCTTTTTTGTCCCTTGCTGAGTTTGCTTTAAATAACCGTCGTCAGGAGTCCTCTGATAAGTCACCATTTTTTGGTGCATATGGGTTTCATCCACAGTTTGGGACTTTCTCGGGAGAGGGGTCTTCTGGTTTACCTGATGAGGACAGATTCTCCTCGTCTTTGTCATCTATTTGGCAAATGATTCAAGATAATCTAAAGAGCATGAGTGAGAGATATAAGCGTGTGGCTGATAAGAGACGTGTGCTTGGTCCGGACCTGAATGTTGGTGATCTGGTGTGGTTGTCTACCAAGAATATCAAATTGAAGGTTCCCTCCTGGAAGTTGGGTCCTAGGTTTATTGGGCCTTACAAAATCCTGTCTGTCATCAATCCTGTTGCATACCGTCTTGATCTTCCTCAGACTTGGAAGATCCATAATGTTTTTCATAAGTCCTTATTGAAACCTTATGTGCAACCCATTGTACCCTCGCCTTTGCCTCCCCCTCCGATTATGGTTGATGGGAATCTTGAATTTCAGGTCTCTAGGATTGTGGATTCTCGTCTTGTCCGCGGTTCTCTTCAGTACCTTGTTCAGTGGGAGGGGTATGGTCCTGAGGAGAGGATGTGGGTCCCAGTGACGGACATTAAGGCCTCTCGTCTCATCAGGGCATTCCATAGGTCCCATCCTGAGAAGGTGGGCTCTGAGTGTCCGGAGTCCACTCGTAGAGGGAGGGGTACTGTCACAACCAGACAGCTGAGAAGCTCTGACAGAGGCCTTTCAGAACCTCCTCCTTGAATTTCTGTGTTGTGGTATTCAGCTCCTCCTCTCGTCAGCCTCTCTCAGCTGTCATGTCTTAATTGCTTCCCTTTAAATGCCTCCCCAGAATGCTTTTCTGGGCGGCTTATATTTCTTCCTGGAGTGTGTGTGCACGCTGATCTGTCCTCCTGTTTGCTTCAAAGCTAAGTGTACTTTTATATGTTAATATCTGTTTGCTGGATCCCAGATGACCCTGACTCCCTCCGTGTCTTGTGTAGGGAGCCGGTGGTCGTGTCCCCTCACTATAGTAGGGTGCTCAGGGCTTTATAGTCAAGGTTCGTGGATATGCAAACCTCCACCATTAGGATCTTTGCATAGGCTGAGCAGCCAGGGAAAGTGCCAGGTCTTCTGCAGGGGTCTCCCTTGGTTCCTTAGTTTTTGGATCCAGCGAGTCGTTTATACATGTTGCTTTGCCTTGTTACCTGTACACATTCCGTGACAGCTCCACAGTTAACTTCTGCAAAACTCAGTAGGACCTGTGATGACCTCATAGCCATGTGACCAGTAATTGCTAGGTTACTGGTCACATGGTAATGATGTCATTAAGGTCCTAGAGCAAAACTCATTAAGGTCCTAGAATTAAGATCATTAACACAGTACGATCATGATGCCTGTGTAGCCGACAGCCTGACACCCGGGGCAGTAGCTAGCAGGGCTCAAGAGGCAGCTGCCTTGGGCCCCCCAGGAGCAACTGGGCCCAGGGCAGCTGCCCCTTTTGCCCCTTGGTAAAGACGGCCCTGTCTATAACTATGGTCATAGTTACTACCCTGGTGACCAGCATAATTTTGCTGGTATATATGATTCTGCTGGTGCATATAATCATTCCCATTCTCAAAATTTGGCTCAAACAAATATATATTTTCTCTATTGGGTTGATATGTATATTCATTATTTCTATTATATTGCCCATAACTCCGCTGTGGTACATGGTTATTATGCTGCTGATTATATTTAAAAGCCCTGTATATCTCCCAGACATGCAGGCTCGGCAAAAGCTGGCTAAAACCCTAAAATCACTGGCTGCCCCCCGACATGTTTCGCCTAACAGGCGTCTTCAGGGGTTTGCCATTTTACCCCATAAGCCTGACATAATGATCTCCAGCCTTGTGCTCGTCAACATTCTCACCTGAGTTACCAAGACGATTACTGAAATGATCTCAGCAGGTCCTTTAATGACAGTAATGAAATGCAGTGGAAAAAATTTTCGGGGATTAAGTTAATTTTTATGGCAAAAAAGGACTATGCAATTCATCTGATCCCTCTTCATAACATTCTGGAGTAGATGCAAATCGCTATTAGAAAAACTTAAGCAGCAACTTTTCCAATTTCCAATATTTATGTAATTCTCAAAACTTTTGGCCACGACTGTACAACCCCAAAGGCATACTTGGAATCAGTGTAAACATTTACATCTCTCCCCTCAAAAAGACAACAAGCCCTAGTGAGGGCAATCAGTTCAGCTGCTCGGGCCGACTGAAAAGGTATAGGATTCGATTCCAGTATAACATCAGGGAGTAGAACCACAGCGTATCCTGCATGATAAGTGTTGTCATTAGGGCGGGAACAGGATCCATCCACAAAAATATCAGGTGCTCCTTCAATGGGTGTAAGTCAGGCCTAGGTGAGGTATGTTCATGTATAAGTTCAGTACATGCATGGGGAGGAGGCAAATCATCCTGCTCCCCCTTGTGGCCAAGTAGGGCATTCAGTATAGCCATGGGACCGAATGTGGGTGCTGAGTATTTGATATGAAGTTGAGTATTAGATAGCAACAAAACTTCATATGCACTCAGTCTTTGTGCTGACATATGATGCGTATGTATGCTCCTCAATAGGGCCTGAACATTGTGTGAGGTATGCAGAGTGGTGGGATGACCTAGGGTGATAGACGTGGCCATCTCAGCGACCATCGCACAGGCTGCCAAACTCCGGAGACACGCAGGCATGCCCTGAACCTGTACGGGAACCACTTTTGAGAAAAAAGCAACAGGGCGGAATTTGCCTCCATGATCCTGCGCCAGGACTCCCGCCATGGTTTTACAATTGTCCCTGGCAAATAAGTGAAACATCACGCCATAGTCGGGTAGGCCCAAACCAGGACTGGAAACCATTGCACATTTCAAATGACTAAAAGCTTGTAACATGTCATCAGACCATTTAATGAAGTCAGGCATCTCAGTATTAGTGGCTTGTCTCAGAATATCATCATAGTAGGAACAATCAGCAATCCATTGGCGGCAGTAACCAATCATGCCAAGAAAGGTCAACATGTCTTTCTTGGTTGTGGTCGGGGCAGACCCAGTAGAGGTAATTCTGGCATGGCCGATTCTCCTCTCACCTTTACTGAGAACAAAGCCCAAATGCTCAACACTTTTCCATATACCATTGTAATTTCTTCCTAGAAACTTTGTGACCACATTCACATAACCACAGTAATAAACTAACACAGTCTGCCTGGCAGGCTTCCCGAGTAGGACTACATATGAGGAGATCGTCCACATATTGTAGAAGGACAGAACCATGATGGGCAGTCCAAGGGCGCAGTGTAACTTGGAGGACAATGGAGTAGACTACTGGGGAGTCTATATAACCCTGAGGCATTCTACACCAAGTAGTCTGTGAAGAGGTGAGGAACCGCACTCTCGACTCTTGATACCGGTGCCAATCAAGGGCTTATTAGGCTGTATCCAGGTAATCAAATATTGAGGCACTCAGTCTGTGTGTGGAGAGTATGGGTTTGCCTGGGCGCTGGATGCAGACCCATACTCTACACCAAGTATACCTGGGAAATTTAAATATGAAGGCAAAGTGTGGCCGTGTCTCCTTGTCAACTGGGACAGAAAAAAATGCATTCTTTAAACCAATAACAGAGAAACTCTGCATGGGCAGGAATAGCTGATAGCAGAGATGGTACGTCTGGAACCACAGGGGCTATGGGTATGATCTGTGCATTTACCGCTCTAAGATCTTGGACAAACCTAAAGGTATTATCAGCCTTTCTCACTAGGTTGATAGGTGTATTATAGGGGGAAATAATTTTCTCAATAACCCCTGCCTCTAGGAATTACATCAACATAGACTCAATCCCTTTTTCTGGGGAAAGGGGGTATTGTTTAATATCAACAGGTGCAGCGCCGGGCTTAAGCATTGCCTTATATGGTGTACAAGAGATAAGGCCAACATCTTGGTCAGTATTTGCCCAAACCTCAGGAGGTACTGTATCAAGTAGCGGATCCTAAGGTTGGCATTCCAAATATAAAAAACAATTATCCTTTGGTACATGAATGGGCATAACTGAGGATGTGACATGTAGGTGTCCCGTCTTGCTAATCCCCAACTGCAACCTTAACAGAACAAACAAATCTCTCCCTAATAAATTCATAGGACAATTTGGAATGATCCTAAAACTGTGTGTGAACATTGGCTGGTGCTTGTATGGATGTTGGATCGAGAGGGGAGGAGTTTTATAAGATCTGGTCAGTATCCCATTAATTCCCACAGAGGGCTCAGCATCCTCTCTTCGACCACTATAATAATCCTCACATGTTTCTCCTACATATGGAGGGGGTGGAGAGACCTTTCCTTGCTTTGCACCTATTTCTTATAACTTAATTGAGGTGGAAGCAGAGCAGAACTCTCCCCAGGATTGGCTGTACTGAACTGTAAAGGCTCCGACAATTCCTGTCAACTGGCTAGAGAGGACTTATGTCTATGCTCAACTTCCTTCTCAACTCTCTGTTAGTATTATCCCTAAAAACCGTCACTTGCTTTCACCAGTTTCTAGGTTAGCGGGTTTCCCCTTGCCAGAGTGATGGGGCGTCTTACGGTTCTCCAGGACACACACAATAAAGTTAGTACAGTTTTCACAGTATCATTTGCTGCTTACCTTCAGCATAAAATAAAATTACTTAATGCTTCATAACATTATAACATAAAAGAAAGCATAAGAAAGCGACAGGTAAGAAGCGATAGAAATTGGCTGACAAGATAAACCATTCTTCCCAAAAGAATTCCTCTTTTAAATCCTTCCCTAAAGAATTTATCTTTTAGACTTGGCCAGTAGTCTATTTATAGCCTATCTTGCCTAAAGATAGATACTATTCCTTTCAGTGTGTCTGAAGTGGATTCAAGATAGAAACAACAGAGTTTTCGGAAAGTATCGGAATCTCCCCAGTCCTTAAAGGCAGGAATTTCTGTACTTACCGAATTCCTGTATGTTCTATCCCGGACAGAGCCCCCAGCTAAAAGAGATCTGCTTCTGTGTGCACCCTTATTTCTCCTTCATTCCCAAAGTCAGGCGCCTGGAGAGCTATCAATGACACACACACACAGTATGTTACCAGAAACAGCTCTGAGTTTATTCTGAGAATACAGCCTCTTATACATGCATCCATACATACAGGAAACAGATGTGGCTCACATTACAATGGTAATTTGTAGAGACAATTCCTTATATGGAAATAAGGCAAATGTAAATACATTCACCCTCTGGTATGATGTCACTCAACATCCTGTCATTCATACAGATCATATAGCTTATTCTATTTAACCTTTCACCTGTCATTTGTGTTTAGGCCTGAGGGAGACTCCTGTTCGTCCTACCGTTCGTCCTGCAGTCAGACAGCAACAGTGGCAAGATGGGGCACAGTCAGCAAGGCCAGATCTATTCATTGGCCTTAGCCAGAGGAGTGTGAAAATCCTTCTGAATCCAAGCTTGGTTCATTTTGACAAAATTGATGCTTTGAATGCTGGTATAGGACAACTTGGTCCATTTAGGTATCACCCCTTCGCTTTGCTAAAAAACCCTCTCTGAGATTATACTGGAGGCTCGAAAAGAAAGAAGATAGAGATCGTGCTGTGCCAGTTTGGGCCACTGTTCCAGTCTACCCGCCCAGAAGTCCATGAGGTCAGGGAACAGGATATGCACTTGAGAATGGCCAGAGACTAGTTAGGCCTGCACCTGGGCGTTGAGGCGAGAGATCTTGACTTGCTGATTTGCCTCAGCCTGGTTGGGCATGTTAAAAAGAAACACTGCATCATATTGAGGAGGCCGAACTTGCTGCAGCGGCTTCTGCTACTTGTGGTGACTGGATGTGGTTGACTCTGCAGGGAGCAGAGAATAAAGTCCCTTTCAGACACGCTGGCGGCAGGTGTCTGCTCGCCGAAAGGTGCAGCAAGCTGCCTACACAGTATTTCCTGGTAATAATGTAATTTGTCCTCCTTTACTGTAGGAGGAACACATTCCCTCATTTTGCTTTGATAGCAAGGATCTAAAATCATGGCTATCCAGTAATCATCAGACTGCTTGATGTCAATGATACGCCTGTTAGGCTACTTTCACACTAGCGTTCGGGCGGATCCGCTCATAATAATGCAGACGGAGGCTCCGTTCAGAACGGATCCGTCTGCATTATATTAGCAAAAAAAAGCTAAGTGTGAAAATAGCCTGGGACGGATCCGTCCAGACTTTCAATGTAAAGTCAATGGGGGACGGATCCGCTTGAAGATTGAGCCACATTGTGGCATCTTCAAACGGATCCGTCCCCATTGACTTACATTGAAAGTCTGGACGGATCCGCACGGATCCGCACGCCTCCGAACGGCCAGGCGGACACCCGAACGCTGCAAGCAGCGTTCAGCTGTCCGCCTGTCCGTGCGGAGGCGAGCGGAGCGGAGGCTGAACGCCGCCAGACTGATGCAGTCTGAGCGGATCCGCCTCCATTCAGACTGCATCAGGGCTGGACGGCTGCGTTCGGGTCCGCTCGTGAGCTCCTTCAAACGGAGCTCACGAACGGAAACCCGAACGCTAGTGTGAAAGTAGCCTTACTGTGTAAGCAAGCAAGCAAGCATACAGGTCATCATTTTGGCCAGCAATCCCGAGAAGCCAGTTCTTTCCAGCTCCGCACCCCACTGAGACAATTGGGTGTCATCATCATCGTCCTCTTGCTCCTCCACCTGCTCCTCATCCTCCAGTGGCAGCTCCACCTCCTTATCCTCATTAATGTGGGTCCCAAACAGATAAGAGGCAGACAGCAAGATGCATCAGCAGTTTTTTCCCATCATTGTGTAACCCACCAAGTTGATTAGTTAGGATCTCAACTGCAGAGTCAATGGACATCAACTATTTACCACACTGCCTAAGTGCTGGCTGTGTGTTTTGCGGCTGCTCAATTTGAACCCCAGGCGGCTCTCTCAGTCTTAGGCGGAGAGGTTGGGGTTACCAAAATCATGTACCGCAATACACATAAACAGATTAATTAATGGGGAGGAAGATCTCCTCTTAGTTGCGAAGGTCAGGAGGTATTTTTATAGCAATTCCTCAGTTATATATATAACTGCAATATCAACTCTCACCACCGGGTGGCAGTAATTCTACAGGTTAGTATGTAACTGCAATATCAACTCTCACCACCGGGTGGCAGCAACTCTTCAGGGTTAGTATGTGACTGCAATATCAACTCTCACCACCGTGTGGCAGCAATTCTTCAGATTAGTATGTAACTGCAATATCAACTCTCACCACCGGGTGGCAGCAACTCTTCAGGGTTAGTATGTGACTGCAATATCAACTCTCACCACCGTGTGGCAGCAATTCTTCAGGTTTACTTCCACATAAACAGCGGAGCCCGTTAGCAGGCATGTACTTGCGGTTTAGGAGTCCTCCGAGAGGGAACCAGCAGTGGGGGAGCCGTTGCAGATGGTGGTGAATCCTCCAAGAGGAAGGCAGCAGTGTGGAAGTCCGTAGCAGATGGTGGTGAGTCCTCCAAGAGGAAGGCAGCAGTGTGGAAGTCCGTAGCAGATGGTGGTGAGTCCTCCCTGAGCTGCAGGGTTCCAGACCCGCATCAACGATTCCGTCCTCTTAGGCAAATGGAGCTGACAGGGTGCGCACTCCATTAGTGGAACACCCTGTACAGCCCCTGACTCCTATTTATTGGCCGGAGCGTGAGTGGGCGGCGCCATTAGACAGCCCAGCGGCCGGTGCGTTCCATCACACATTGTCCCCTGCTGAGTTGCAGCATCTGCTTTAAAATAAATATGAGAGGGATGACATTGTTCATGCTGCAGTTGTCCCTTCTGACAAACTATTTGGCTTCAGCACCTGATATGCGTCTCGGATAAGCTGCCACTGCCTGAGCTCGAAACAACACATGCACCATGTTGAGGCGGTCTGGTGCATGACAGCATTTTTCGCAGCTTTCTGAACATCGTGGATGAAGCAATGTAGAGGCAGATTGTTTTGTTGCTGCAAGTCTAAGAGAGCGTTTCTTGGACATTGCCAGCGCCTTGCGCAAGAGGTGCACTTTTTTTTAAAAAGCATTGTACGACTAGGTTGATGATGTATGACATGCAGGGAGCATTGTTGCCATTATTGCTGATCATCTCTTTGTTCATTTGGAGTCGGCAGGGAAACAACAAGTGGGATGTTTGCTGCTCGATGTTTGTGCCCTGTTGCTGTTGGGAACGGGAAATGTCCGTGGAGGTGGAGGAGACAGATAAGTGCCCAGTGTGGGAGCCGGGCCGACACAATCGTTGGGGCGCGTCACAAGTACCAGGCTTTGTTGCAGGGGTGCTGTCTCGCTGCTGCAACAAAAAACATTGATCCAGTGGGCCGTGTAAGACATGTGCTGTCCCTGTCTATATCAGCTCCTCCAGGTGTCCACCATGGCGTGCACCTAGCTGCACAGTGAGAATGGCCGGGAGCGGCCTGTGTTCTCCTACACGTGAGAGTACAAGGCAGTACTGGGCAGTGCCATCAGCTCCACTCCCCCATCCCAGTGCCATCAGCTCCACTCCCCCAGTGCCATCAGCTCTCCCCCACCCCAGTGCCATCAGCTCTCCCCCACCCCAGTGCCATCAGCTCTCCCCCACCCCAGTGCCATCAGCTCTCCCCCATCCCAGTGCCATCAGCTCTCCCCCACCCCAGTGCCATCAGCTCCACTCCCCCAGTGCCTTCAGTTCTCCCCACTCAGTGCCTTCAGCTCCACTCCCCCACCCCAGTGCCATCAGCTCCACTCCCCCAGTGCCTTCAGTTCTCCACACTCAGTGCCTTCAGGTTCACTGCCCCAGTAGCATCAGCTCTCCCCCACCCCAGTGCCATCAGCTCTCCCCCACCCCAGTGCCATCAGCTCTCCCCCACCCCAGTGCCATCAGCTCCACTCCCCCAGTGCCTTCAGTTCTCCCCCACCCCAGTGCCATCAGCTCTCCCCCACCCCAGTGCCATCAGCTCTCCCCCACCCCAGTGCTATCAGCTCTCCCCCACCCCAGTGCCATTAGCTCCACTCCCCCAGTGCCTTCAGTTCTCCCCCACCCCAGTGCCATCAGCTCCACTCCCCCAGTGCCTTCAGTTCTCCCCACTCAGTGCCTTCAGGTTCACTGCCCCAGTAGCATCAGCTCTCCCCCACCCCAGTGCCATCAGCTCTCCCCCACCCCAGTGCCATCAGCTCTCCCCCACCCCAGTGCCATCAGCTCTCCCCCACCCCAGTGCCATCAGCTCTCCCCCACCCCAGTGCCATCAGCTCTCCCCCATCCCAGTGCCATCAGCTCTCCCCACCCCAGTGCCATCAGCTCCACTCCCCCAGTGCCATCAGCTCTCCCCCACCCCAGTGCCATCAGCTCTCCCCCACCCCAGTGCCATCAGCTCTCCCCCACCCCAGTGCCATCAGCTCCACTCCCCCAGTGCCTTCAGTTCTCCCCACTCAGTGCCTTCAGGTTCACTGCCCCAGTAGCATCAGCTCTCCCCACCCCAGTGCCATCAGCTCTCCCCCACCCCAGTAGCATCAGCTCTCCCCCACCCCAGTGCCATCAGCTCTCCCCCACCCCAGTGCCATCAGCTCTCCCCCACCCCAGTGCCATCAGCTCTCCCCCACCCCAGTGCCATCAGCTCTCCCCCACCCCAGTAGCATCAGCTCTCCCCCACCCCAGTGCCATCAGCTCTCCCCCTCCCCAGTGCCCTCAGCTCTCCCCCACCCCAGTGCCATCAGCTCTCCCCCACCCCGATGACTTGAGCTCTTGCCCACCCTGATGCCTTCAGCTCTCCCTACCCAGCGCCATCAGCTCCAATCCCCCTTGTGCCATCGTCTCTCCTCCTTGTGCCATCATCTCTCCCCCCTTGTGCCATCATCTCTCCCCCTTGCGTCATAGTCTCTCCTCCTTGTGCCATCGTCTCTCCTCCTTGTGCCATCATCTCTCCCCCTTGCGTCATAGTCTCGCCCTCCTTGTGCCTTCATCTTTCCCCCCTTGTGCCATCGTCTATCCCTCCTTGTGCCATCATCTTTCCCCCCTTGTGCCATCATCTCTCCCCCTTGTGTCATAGTCTCTGCCACTGGCACTATTGATGAGGGCACTGTGTCTGGCACTATTAATGGGGCCACTGTGGCTGGCACTATTGATAAGGTTACTGTGGGCGCACTGTTCTTGGTGGCCTTTTGACTGGAACTATTCATGGTGATTCTCTGGTTGGAGCCATTCATGGGAGCACTCTGGTTGGCACGATACAGAAGGGTGCTCTAGCTGCCATCATATATGGTGACACAAACTGGCACTAGTCATAGAAGCACTCTGACACCCTTTTTTTATTGTGGGCACCCTGGCTGGCACTATTTATGGGCACCTTTACTCCCTTTCTTGTATTATCCTGGGATCTCGAGGACAGGCCCCCTGCAGCTACCACACAGAGCTTCTGTCCCAGCACCCAGAGCTGTGCCTGTCCATGCTGCCTGCCCTCCTTCTGACACCCGGAGCACACAGCGTCATTGGTTGCTATGATGCTGTGCACGCTGGGCGACCGGCTTTAGTCGCTCCCCCACCCCCTCGCTGTCACCAACTTACCTTTCCAGCAGGGGTGCCGCCGACACTCCATCATTCCGCGCTGCTCTGGGCCTGACGTCACACAGCGCGTGAGGTCATGGCATGTGTAAGTCAGGAGGTCAGTGCAGTGCGGGACCATGGACGTGCCGTGGAGTGTCCGGAGGCCCCCTGCTGGAAAGGTGAGTATTGCGGGCCAGCTGGAGACCACGGAGCGGGAGTAATAGCAAGCTCTTCACTCCCGCTCCGTGGTCACATGACACAAACGAATCCTCGATGCAAAAAATTTGCATAAAAAAAACAAAAAAGCATAAAAACGTTGAACTGTCTGGAAATGACTTGACGCAGAGTTCGTTGTAGTATTTTACATTTTCACTCAGAGTTCTGCTT
This sequence comes from Bufo gargarizans, assembly GCF_014858855.1. Taxonomy (NCBI): domain Eukaryota; kingdom Metazoa; phylum Chordata; class Amphibia; order Anura; family Bufonidae; genus Bufo; species Bufo gargarizans. Next base: position 1,164,594 of record NC_058081.1, on the reverse strand, counting down.
GTTCTGCTAGGGCACCTCCCTGCAGCAGCACTGATTGGCTCATTCAGGCTGTCTGTCGGACTGTGAGCCAATCAGGGAAAGCCCTCCCCTCCCACTTACACTCATGGTCATGTGATCATCCTTTTTCTTCCTCTCTAGTGCCTTTTCCTGCCAACATATGCGGCAAAATAGCGCTATGTGTAACTCCCCAGAGTTGAATTACCACTTCTTCACCCCGCTACCGTCTTTAATGGGCTAATATCATGTCATCTTGCATATTTATTTTAGGTTCACTACACTGTGCATTCCTATTTCTAATGTAACTTTTATGTGCAAATGTAATATGCCTGGTTCACCAGCAGGTGGCAGCAAATATGGCAGAGCTATCTTAGATTGAATAGAACTTTCCATTCTATTCTAACCCCACTCTGTGGAGGAGTGGGCGAGTGCCACTTTCTGCAGGAAGGGTGGGGACCAGCATTAGTGAGTTCCAGCTTAGGGTGTTCTGGGCAGGTCTCTACTGGACGTGCCCAAGCCAACCAGAGCACCTTCAGCTCTGCTGGTTATGGAGGCCACAGCTTCAGGGGCTAGGAGGAGTGTTCCCTGGCCAAACTTAAGAGTCAGACTACCAAGTGTTGTGCAGCATAAATAAGAAGCAAAGTTATACAGTCAGGCTGTCAGTACAGCAGAGCCACAGAGAAACAAGTGTAGCAGAGATGAGTTTGCCTGCCAGAGATTTAATGCTAAAGCCTGCTGGGACCAAGACAAAGTTGGAAGATTGGGTCTGATGAAAGTTTACCAAAGTAAAGCTGCTTTTTTTTTTTTTTTTTTTTTTAAAGGCTTTATTTTCCAATTTTTAAAAGTCAAAAATACAACACAACATAGACACAAGAAGATTCCACCATAATAGGAGAAATGTTATCAGCCATTACAATTAGGATACCTATCAGAATCATCGCTCGCTTGTTAGATTAACAAGACCGTTGGTGGTATTCCCTCCACTTGCGTCTACAATCAAACACCACTCACACACATTCACTCAGGCAGTGACTCGGACCATTCCTAGCTAATGTGGTCAATTCTCTGACACTGAATTTGCACCTAACCAATTTCCCCAAACTTTCTGGAATTTCTCCGGAACCCCTCTAGCTTCATACGTCAATTTATACATAGGAAGGGCCTCGTTAACAATTTGAATCCAATGTGCTACACTGAGCGTTTTGGGAGGCTTCCAGTTGAGCAGCATTGACTTCCTTGCATAGAACAATAATAGCCTATACAAAATTCTATCGTAAGGATATCATTAACCAAACCCAACAGGCTAACTTCTGGTGTGACCACTCCTGGGAGTCCCAGCCTAACCTTGAGGTACCTATGCACAGCCCTCCAGAAATCTTGAATAACTGAGCATTCCCAAATCATATGGAACAAAGTTCCCCCCCTCCCCCCCACCGCACCGTGTACAAACATCTGAATCTAATCTGCGCATGCGCACAAGGCGCACAGGGGTGAGATATACTCTGTGTAGCCATTTATTCTGGATCAGCTGATCTCGTGCACCAATCACTGACTTTCTCCATGAGGCCATCAGCTCCTTCTCATGTGAGGTCTCTAGCGTAGGTATGTCCACCCGCCACCTGAGGAAAGCCTTCGCTAACGGAGAAGTCCTGGATGAGATAAGGAATCCATAGAAGGACGAGACCATTTTGTAATGGTTTGCCCTTCTAGGTATTTTTTCTACGGCACTATATTCTATCTTCGGGGGACCACTCTCAAATTGTGCTTCACATGCATGTCGCAGCTGCAAATATCTAAAAAAGGAAGTCCACGATAGTCCATATTCAGCCTGTAGAGCTTCGAACGTTTTAAAAACTCCCTCGTCGTAAAGTTGAGTAAGGTATTTGATACCTATCCTAGGCCAGAACAGAAAGTCGGACAGACTAGACAGCTCCATTAGCTCAGGATTGCCCCACAAAGGCGTCACCGGAGACTTGACAGCGCTTTGCTCGGCTCTCCTCTTTCCTACCCCAAAGACATTCCAGGCCTTAATCACCCCTGTCATGAGTGTAGTGAGATGCTTCACCTGAAACGTCCCTGCCCGATATACCAGATTCGTCATGGCCTCATAAGAGCCTATCAGGGCTGCCTCCAACACCACCGCTGGATTATGGGAATCCGCCCTAATCCACCAAGCTGCATAATTTAGTTGGATCGCAATATAATAAAGGTACATATCAGGCAGCGCTAGCCGCCCTCTTTCATATGGGGCTCGTAAGATGTCCCTAGCTATACGGGGTACCAACTTATTCCATAGGAAGGGTCATATCAGACGCTCCAGGCTTTGGAAGTGAGACTTAGTCAATATTAGTGGAGCTGCTCTATATAAGTACAGCAGCTTGGGGAGGAGCACCATCTTAAAAACATGAATCCTTCCAATCAGAGAAAGTGGTAACGACTCCCAGGCTTTCAACTTCTCCAGAATATACTGTAGTACAGGCTGCACATTTAGTACATTAAATTGGGTGACATCTTTATGTATCACAATCCCCAGGTAGGTGAATTTGTCCACTATCTGCAGTAAAGACTTAGTTGATATGTTTGGGTGAGGGATGTCATCTACCAGATACAGTGCTGATTTCGACCAGTTGACCCTAAGTCCTGAATACGATCCATAGAAGTCAACCGTCTGCAGAAGGGCTTCCAGTGAGGGGCCCAAGTAAAGCTGCTTTTTAACTGAATCTCAAGGTCTGAACTCAAGTTATTCTCCTTCACTTAACTATTCCTCCTATTTGTTTGCTTCGAAACCAAAGCCTGGGGTCCAGCTGAATCCAGGTAGGAGCACCGTGACACATTTCATAAAGGAACATTTTAGGCCGCAACATACCACTCAGCATTTCCTACATCTGGGTCACCATCTGAAAGGGCGCTGGGGGGAGGCGGCCATTGCATATGCACCGTTTTACTGGATTTGTCTAAAGAAAACCTGAAAAGACTGATTTGTTCATCTCTCATATATACACATATACAGAAATAAGGTCAGGATGTGCCCTCTTTGCTTGGCCAAGGAAGAGCCAAGGTGAAGATTGCCACAGTGAACTGAGTACTACTACCACCGTCATAGCCACTACCACTCCTTCCATCCTCGCCTCCCCTCCAGATCGCTGCACACCCTCTCTCACAGACTGCTCCCCATCACCCACCATCTCTGACAGACCACTCTCAGACTGTCATTATATTACAATTATATTCTATATTCTAGCGCCGGCTGCGTTCTACATGTGGTCACGTTATGCCTGATGAAGGGCTTAGGTTAGCCCGAAACGTTGCGACTTGTGTACCACTGTGCCCGGCTGAAATGAAATGAAATAAAAATTCACAGATTATTATCATTACCGTTGGAGTGCTGTCTAAATCTATATGATATATACAATTATATTCTATGACATTAGAAAAGGGGGGTGGGGCTGTGACAATCCCTAAGACATCATTCACAAGCATGCTGTCAGAAGTAATAGATGAGTACTGTGTTACTGTAGTATAAGTGCAGTACCCCAGACGTGGGAGTATCTGTACAGTACTGCACACACAGTTCTTCCAGCTTGAGTCATGTCCAGGCGCAGTCCTCTCTGGAGCTCAGAGTGTGTGCTAGCTCCATTCCCCAGCTCCAAAAGGTTCCAGTCAGTGTAGCTGTAAAGAGGGAGGAAGAAAGAGCTGTTAGTTAGTCCATATGCCCATCTCCCATATACTAGGGCTTCAGGCCCTGGAGCCTCCGGCACCTCCATGAGCTCCAGGAGATGCAAACAATCAAGAACTAAAGGAGGAGGATTTGCATGACTACAATGAGAGAGAGAGAGCAAAGTAACCCAGCTTGAAGCGTTCCAGACCCTGCTGCTGAAGAAGGATAATAAGTTAAGACACCCTATGCACCCCAGAAGAGTGGACAGAACACAGCTCATAGTCATAGATACCTATAGCAGATACATTAGGCAGAGTAATCCGACAGCCAATGCGCATGCTGGGACATCTGGGAGGAGTTTGCATTGTATACAATACCGGGGGCACCCTAGAATTACTGTCAGGCTGGGAGCACATAGGTACAGGGAGTGCACGGAGGGAACACAGGCTGCCCCTCCTTCAGGGAGTACACCATGACTCACCATCATCAGGGCCACAACCCTCTCAGAGGCTCACTGCATGAGGTGTGTGGATTTCATGTCTGATCACATGTCATTATATCAGTGATGTCATCAGCAGGGGGCGGGGCTGTGACAACCTCTCAGACATGATGTACAGGCAGGTTGTCAGCAGTAATTGTTATTACTGTAGTATGTTACTGAATTATAGGAGATGAATGACACACTAACGGAGTCAGTAAGAACAGTAATGACTTCAATGCTTGGTTTATCAATGTTAGAAAAATATATTTTATTAACCCCTTAGGGACCGGGCTCATTTTCACCTTAAAGGGGTATTATCAACACGCTATTTAATACTTACCTGCTCCCGGAGCGCTGTCCACTTCCTGGTTTCGGCACTCGGCAGGGGACGGGCTCCATCTTGATTGATGTCTTCTCCCGGCCGGGCCGCACGCTGTACTGAACGCGCACGCCGAGGCCGCGCATACGCCCTGGTGACTTCTTCCTGGCAAGTATACTATACTGGCCAGAAAGAAATCACCATAGCGCATGCGCGGCCTCGGAGTGCGCGTTCAGTACAGCACGCGGCCGGCCGGGAGAAGATAAGAAGTCTTCTGCGCACGCGCGGCCACCACGATTCCTGAGAAGAGCGGTGGCCGTAACCAGGGGAGACGGAAGACAACAGTCAGGTAAGTATAGGTTTCTTTTCTTTTAAGGGATAGGGATTTGTTAATTAAATATATTTAGAAAAATGATCATTAACAGATTTAACAGTGATCATTAAGATGGGAATAGCCCTTTAAGGACCAGGCCATTTTTCTGACCAGTGTCATTTTAAGTGGTGATAACTTTAAAACGCTTTGACTTATCTAGGCCATTCTGAGATTGTTTTTTCGTCACATATTGTACTTCATGACACTGGTAAAATGGAGTAAAAAATTTGGAAAAATGTGCTAATTTCCAAGTTTCAATTTCTCTACTTCTATAATACATAGTGATACCTAGAAAAATAGTTATTACTTTACATTCCCCATATGTCTACTTCATGTTTGGATCATTTTGGGAATGCAATTACATTTTTGGGGGATTTTATAAGGCTTAGAAGTTTAGAAGCAAATCTTGACATTTTTCAGAACCTTTCAAAAACCCACTTTTTAAGGACCAGTTCAGGTCTGAAGTCACTGTGTCAGGCTTACATAATAGAAACTGTGACGAAACCAACCTCGCCACGGTGTTTTGGAGGGGGCTGGTTGCCAGCCTCTTGCCTCAGGATTATGGCCCATACTAACTTTAAAGAAAACAGACCGGCCGCACAGCTTAAATCTGTCTTTGGAATTGTATTTTATGTTATTATGCGTTCGGTTAAATTGTATGTTATGTGAGGGCACCCAGATAGCTAATATTATTGTATTCATGTATTCTGAGTGCCATTCACCTAATGATATGCACTCAGACTTGAGCTATCTGGGGATATGTTAAATGTCTGTGTTTGCTGGGAGGGTGTGACATTGTGTGTTTGGGTGGTGATTCCTGTCCTGTTGTCTCCACGTGTGTATTGGTGATTTCCCTTTGTCCTGAGACATAATTGGATTGCTCCTCGGGTGTCGCCAGGCAGAGAGGAGGAAACCATGATGCATTGTGGGGATGTGTTGTGTCTGTGTATCCTGAATTGCTGCATATCTGTCCTGTGTCGCAGTCTCCATTCTGGTCCCCTAAGGGCGTGGCCACCAGATGGGGACCTGCATAAATACGGGCGGGTAGCCCTCAATAAAGTGTTCCTGTTTTATCCTTCATCATGTTGAGACTGGTGTTTGGATAACTAATCAAACTGGGGGATTGCTATACGCTGACGATTTGCTATACTCCCCTGGCATAACTACTAGCTCTTGTAAGAGCTGTTCCTGCTCTCTGGCTGTAGGAGAGGTTCACCCACTAGAGCCTGGAGCCTTGTCGTAGGTCCAGCGTGGGTGGAGGACGGTGAGACCCCAACCAAGCTGCGGCGGTTCGTGGGGTCTGCAGGGCGTACGGTGTCAAGTGGAGTGCTTGGAGTCCTCGGAAAGCACTAGGAGCATCTATCGACGGAGGTACCCGGTCGGGGTGCTAGGAGATCCGTTACATTGGTGGCAAGCAGTGGGATGGCGTCCTAGTGTGAGGAGAAGCAGCTCGGAGACACCGTTCGTGGAGTATATTGAGGGCAACGCTAGTATCCGTACAGCGCCCCTGGCTACAGCAGGATGGAATCGGCTAGTCTTCGAACAGCGTTCCACTACGAGGAGGATGATGACCCGGACTGGAGGGATGCAGTCCGGAAAGGCGTCTGGCACGAGGCCCTGGAAGATGTACAGCGTCGGCGGGGCGAGTGTCTCCCCAGTGAGGAGCAGCAGTTGCGGATGCGAGTGGCCCTGCGAATGCCCCTTCTGGGAGAGGAGCCCCTGAATGAGTGGGTGACAGAACTGGAGAGCCTGGTATGGAAGGAGCTTTGGCTAGATGACGCCTACCAGGCACTCTGGTGGTATGTGATTCGGCACTCTCCCTGGAGGGCTGAGCACGACAGACCCGAGGGTGAGGATTATGATGGCCCTGGCCTGTTGTTTGAGGCCTTCGCAGAACCGGAGTTCGGAGATGCTGGAGGGTCCCGGTTCTGGGATATCTATGACTACAGAGAGGCTATGCATGATTGGGCTACAGCGAGAGAGGTGAGACAAGACCTGGCATCTCTAGTGACAAAGGAGTGGGAGCTGGAGCAGGATTACCAATACCTCTTCAGCTCAATTCGGTCCCAATATACACTGCTAGAGAGCTGGGTGGCAGTCCCAGACCTACAACCCTACAGCTGGGAAGACCCGACTGAAGTATCCCCTGCTTCAGTACCAGCTACAGAGGTAGGGGTCCTCATAGACTGGTCCTGGGAGGACCCACAGATGGCAGGTGGAGATGGGACCGAGGTCTCTCTACTGGCCCTACAGGGATGCTGGGCCACCTGCCCAGATCTCCAGCGGCAGTGCATATCACAGGGAGAGGAGACAACCGGTCTCTCTCCCCAGCGGCAACCTGAGTTCCAGGGGGAGGAGATGCGGGGTCCCTCTGCCTTACAGCAACCAGAGGCCTGGGGAGGAGAGGCAACCGGCCTCACCTTCCACCAGCAGCCGGAGATACCGGGAAAAGGGGAACACAAGCCCCTCTGCATGGGCGCAGATGAGACCGCGGGCTCGGTGCCAGTCCTACAGGGATGCTGGACAGTCGGTCCAGATCCCCATCCATCTCCGCAGGGATACCAGGAGGAGGAGGTAAGCGAGCCCTCCCCTTCCCAGCTACTTCCCAACAGAGTTCTGGGGGCAGGGGATGAGCCTGCGCTACCCACTGATTTCTTCCCAGCGGAAGAGCTGGCATCAGGGCAGAGCGCAGTCGGCCTCTGCCCTCCTCTATCCTCTTCTCCAGAGCCAGACATCCCACAGGCTACCCCAGCGGAAGTGCTGGCATCTGGGCAGAGTGCAGTCGGCCTCTGCCCTCCCCTATCCTCTTCTCCAGAGCCGGACTCCCCACCGGCTACCCCAGCGGAAGAGCTGGCATCTGGGCAGAGCGCAGTCGGCCTCTGCCCTCCCCTACCCTCTTCTTCAGAGCCGGACTTTCCACAGGCTACCCCCGCGGAAGAGCTGGCATCTGGGCAGAGTGCAGTCGGCCTCTGCCCACCAAGTACCTACAGCTCCAAGCTGGAGAACCACAAGGCAGCAAGGAGTCGCAGATGCCCACTCAACAGCTGGGGACATACGGAACAGAGCCAGGCCCCAAAATTCAACAGGTCCAGTATGGGGTTGTGGTTGGACTGCCAGACTAACTCAGGTACTGACCGTGAGGTCAGGTATCTGGTTAGTCTTCCCTGGAAGGGGGAGATGTGTGACGAAACCAACCTCGCCACTGTGTTTTGGAGGGGGCTGGTTGCTAGCCTCTTGCCTCAGGATTATGGCCCATACTAACTTTAAAGAAAACAGACCGGCCGCACAGCTTAAATCTGTCTTTGGAATTGTATTTTATGTTATTATGCGTTCGGTTAAATTGTATGTTATGTGAGGGCACCCAGATAGCTAATAGTATTGTATTCATGTATTCTGAGTGCCATTCACCTAATGATATGCACTCAGACTTGAGCTATCTGGGGATATGTTAAATGTCTGTGTTTGCTGTGGGGGTGTGCCATTGTGTGTTTGGGTGGTGATTCCTGTCCTGTTGTCTCCACATGTGTATTGGTGATTTCCCTTTGTCCTGAGACATAATTGGATTGCTCCTCGGGTGTCGCCAGGCAGAGAGGAGGAAACCATGATGCATTGTGGGGATGTGTTGTGTCTGTGTATCCTGAATTTCTGCATATCTGTCCTGTGTCGCAGTCTCCATTCTGGTCCCCTAAGGGCGTGGCCACCAGATGGGGACCTGCATAAATACGGGCGGGTAGCCCTCAATAAAGTGTTCCTGTTTTATCCTTCATCATGTTGAGACTGGTGTTTGGATAACTGATCAAACTGGGGGATTGCTATACGCTGACGATTTGCTATACTCCCCTGGCATAACTACTAGCTCTTGTAAGAGCTGTTCCTGCTCTCTGGCTGTAGGAGAGGTTCACCCACTGGAGCCTGGAGCCTTGTCGTAGGTCCAGCGTGGGTGGAGGACGGTGAGACCCCAACCAAGCTGCGGCGGTTCGTGGGGTCTGCAGGGCGTACGGTGTCAAGTGGAGTGCTTGGAGTCCTCGGAAAGCACTAGGAGCATCTATCGACGGAGGTACCCGATCGGGGTGCTAGGAGATCCGTTACAGAAACCACCCAAAAATTACCCCATTCTAGAAACTACACCCCTCAAGGTGATCAAAACTGATTTTACAAACTTTGTTAACCCTTTAGGTGTTCCACAAGAATTAAAGGGGTATTCTCATCTTAATGATCATACTTTATTTCATTAATTATGTGCCATTGATCATTTTTGACAATATAAACTATTATAAAATTTCTACCTTTCTAGGTCAAATATTGTGGATTGTACCCCAGTGTTTGATTTGGTCTCCCCTGGAAACGTCCACCTCCTCTGGAGCGAGTCCCTGGGCCGCGCTTGCGCATAAGCTCCTCTTCTTTCTTCTTGCCTGCCGCTCAGTCATCACATGAGCACGCACGCCGCCCAATGCCGCATGCCCAGAGAGAATGGTGAAGGAGGAGGGGAGCTGTCAGCCTTCAGCAGCGCAGCCCCGATCAGTGAATGGTGAGGAGAACGGGGCTGCGCTGCTGTGTGTAACTGTGCCGACCCCCCCTTTCAGATGGTGGAAAAGGAGGAGGGGAGCTGCTGCCATCGTTCAGCACCGCAGCCAGGGTCAGTGAATGGTGAGAACGGGCTGCGCTGCTCTGTGTTACTGTGCCGGAGGGAGGAGGACTGTCAGCGTTCAGCAGCGCAGCCCCGATCAGTGAATGGTGAGGAGAACGGGGCTGCGCTGCTGTGTGTAACTGTGCCGACCCCCCCTTTCAGATGGTGGAAAAGGAGGAGGGGAGCTGCTGCCATCGTTCAGCACCGCAGCCAGGGTCAGTGAATGGTGAGAACGGGCTGCGCTGCTCTGTGTTACTGTGCCGGAGGGAGGAGGACTGTCAGCGTTCAGCAGAGCAGCCTGGATCAGTGAATGGTAAGGAGAGCTGCCCTGCTGTGGATAACTGCCCCCCTGCTGTGGATAACTGCCCCCCCTGCTGTGGATAACTGCCCCCCCTGCTGTGGATAACTGCCCCCCCTGCTGTGGATAACTGCCCCCCCTGCTGTGGATAACTACCCCCCCTGCTGTGGATAACTGTCTGGACCTCATTCCCTCCCCCTGCTGTGGATAACTGTCCCTACCCCCCCTCCCTGCTGTGGATAACTGTCCCGACCCCCCCACCTCCCCTGCTGTGGATAACTGCCCCTAACCCCCCTCCCCCCTGCTGTGGATAACTGTCCCTACCCCCCTGCTGTGGATAACTGTCCCTACCCCTCCCCCCTGCTGTGGATAACTGTCCCGACCCCCCCACCTCCCCTGCTGTGGATAACTGCCCCTAACCCCCCTCCCCCCTGCTGTGGATAACTGTCCCTACCCCCCTGCTGTGGATAACTGTCCCTACCCCCCTGCTGTGGATAACTGTCCCTCCCCCCCTCCCCCCTGCTGGGAATAACTGTCCCTCCCCCTCTCCCCCCTGCTGTGGATAACTGTCCCTCCCCCCTCCCCCTGCTGTGGATAACTGTCCCTCCCCCCCTCCCCCCCTGCTGTGGATAACTGCCCCCACCTCCCCCCTGCTGTGGATAACTGTCCCCCCCTCCCCCTCTGCTGTGGATAACTGTCCCGACCTCCCCCCTCCCCCCTGCTGTGGATAACTGTCCCTCCCCCCCTCCCCCCTGCTGTGGATAACTGTCCCTACCCCCCTCCCCCCTGCTGTGGATAACTGTCCCTACCCCCCTCCCCCCTGCTGTGAATAACTGTCCCTCCCCCCTCCCCCCTGCTGTGGATAACTGTCCCGACCTCCCCCCTCCCCCCTGCTGTGGATAACTGTCCCTCCCCCCCTTCCCCTGCTGTGGATAACTGTCCTGACCTCCCCCCCTCCCCCCTGCTGTAAATAACTGTCCCGACATCCCCCCTCCCGCCTGCTGTGAATAACTGTCCCCCCTCTCCCTCTGCTGTGGATAACTGTCCCGACCTCCCCCTGCTGTGGATAACTGTCCCTCCCCCCCTCCCCCCTGCTGTGGATAACTGTCCCTCCCCCCCTCCCCCCTGCTGTGGATAACTGTCCCTCCCCCCCTCCCCCCTGCTGTGGATAACTGTCCCTCCCCCCTGCTGTGGATAACTGTCCCGACCTCCCCCCTCCCCCCTGCTGTGGATAACTGTCCCTACCCCCCTCCCCCCTGCTGTGGATAACTGTCCCTCCCCCCCTCCCCCCCTGCTGTGGATAACTGCCCCCCTCCCCCCCGCTGTGGATAACTGTCCCGACCTCCCCCCTCCCCCCTGCTGTGGATAACTGTCCCTCCCCCCTCCCCCCTGCTGTGGATAACTGTCCCTCCCCCCTCCCCCTGCTGTGGATAACTGTCCCTCCCCCCCTCCCCCCTGCTGTGGATAACTGTCCCGACCTCCCCCCTCCCCCCTACTGTGGATAACTGTCCCGACCTCCCCCCCCTCCCCCCTGCTGTGGATAACTGTCCCGACCTCCCCCCCCCTCTGTGGATAACTGTCCCTACCCCCCTTCCCCTGCTGTGGATAACTGTCCCGACATCCCCCCTCCCCCCTGCTGTGGATAACTGTCCCTCCCTGTCACGGTGGGGAGTGGGGAATACCCCCCACCGTGCAATAGCTGAGGCTGCAACGCCAGATAGCAAGGAACAGGGAGAAGGTCACCTCCTAACGTAACCCTGAACTCTCCCTAGACTCCTAGCGCATGAGTCGCCTCAGAAGGTAAGGGGGCTCATGCTCACCAACCTAGGACCCTGCTATCCCTGCTACGCCCTAGGCCTAATGACAGGACAGAGACTACCTGTGCATCCACGAAATGGATGAAAGACGTCTCCAGAGGCCCAGTAGCAGACAGGGTGCAAGACTATAGGTGAAGCAGTACGGCAGGTAAGTCCCACAGCAACATAACAATGCTATCAACACTTACCTGCCGCAGCCGAGATGGACAGAGGCTCCAGGCTGGGAAACCCACAGTCTTGCCTTTGCTTAACTCTGGAGCGAGTCCCTGGGCCGCGCTTGTGCATAAGCTCCTCTTCTTTCTTCTTGCCTGCCGCTCAGTCATCACATGAGCACACACGCCGCCCAATGCCGCATGCAAAGAGAGAATGGTGGAGGAGGAGGGGAGCTGTCATCCTTCAGCAGCGCAGCCCCGATCAGTGAATGGTGAGGAGAACGGGGCTGCGCTGCTGTGTGTAACTGTGCCGACCCCCCCTTTCAGATGGTGGAAAAGGAGGAGGGGAGCTGCTGCCATCGTTCAGCACCGCAGCCAAGGTCAGTGAATGGTGAGAACGGGCTGCGCTGCTCTGTGTTACTGTGCCGGAGGGAGGAGGACTGTCAGCATTCAGCAGCGCAGCCCCGATCAGTGAATGGTGAGGAGAACGGGGCTGCGCTGCTGTGTGTAACTGTGCCGACCCCCCCTTTCAGATGGTGGAAAAGGAGGATGGGAGCTGCTGCCATCATTCAGCAGTGCAGCCAGGGTCAGTGAATGGTGAGAACGGGCTGCGCTGCTCTGTGTTACTGTGCCGGAGGGAGGAGGACTGTCAGCGTTCAGCAGAGCAGCCTGGATCAGTGGATGGTAAGGAGAGCTGCCCTGCTGTGGATAACTGCCCCCTCTGCTGTGGATAACTGCCCCCCCCTGCTGTGGATAACTGCCCCCCCTGCTGTGGATAACTGTCCCCCCTGCTGTGGATAACTACCCCCCCATGCTGTGGATAACTGCCCCCCCTGCTGTGGATAACTGCCCCCCCTGCTGTGGATAACTGCCCCCCCCTGCTGTGGATAACTGTCCCTACCCCCTCCCCTGCTGTGGATAACTGTCCCTACCCCCCCCTCCCTGCTGTGGATAACTGTCCCTACCCCCCCCCCCTGCTGTGGATAACTGTCCCGACCCCCCCCTCCCCTGCTGTGGATAACTGTCCCTACCCCCCCTACCCCCCTGCTGTGGATAACTGTCCCTACCCCCCCTACCCCCCTGCTGTGGATAACTATCCCTCCCCCCTCCCCCTGCTGTGGATAACTGTCCCTCCCCCCCTCCCCCCTGCTGTGGATAACTGTCCCTCACCCCTCCCCCTGCTGTAGATAACTGTCCCTCCCCCCTGCTGTGGATAACTGTCCCCCCCCCTCCCCCCTGCTGTGGATAACTGTCCCCCCTCCCCCTCTGCTGTGGATAACTGTCCCGACCTCCCCCCTCCCCCCTGCTGTGGATAACTGTCCCTCCCCCCCCTCCCCCCTGCTGTGGATAACTGTCCCTCCCCCCTGCTGTGGATAACTGTCCCGACCTCCCCCCTTTCCCCCTGCTGTGGATAACTGTCCCTCCCCCCCTTCCCCTGCTGTGGATAACTGTCCCGACCTCCCCCCTCCCCCCTGCTGTGGAGAACTGTCCTAACCTCCCCCCTCCCCCCTGCTGTGGATAACTGTCCCTCCCCCCCTTCCCCTGCTGTGGATAACTGTCCCTACTCCCCCCCTGCTGTGGATAACTGTCCCTACCCCCCTGCTGTGGATAACTGTCCCCCCCTCCCCCCTGCTGTGGATAACTGTTCCCCCCTGCTGTGGATAACTGTCCCTCCCCCCCTCCCCCCTGCTGTGGATAACTGTCCCTACCCCCCCTGCTGTGGATAACTGCCCCCCCCTGCTGTGGATAACTGTCCCTCCCCCCCCTGCTGTGGGTAACTGTCCCTCCCCCCTGCTGTGGATAACTGTCCCTCCCCCCCCCCTGCTGTGGATAACTGTCCCTTCCCCCCCTGCTGTGGATAACTGTCCCTCCCCCCTGCTGTGGATAACTGTCCCTCCCTGTCACGGTGGGGAGTGGGGAATACCCCCCACCGTGCAATAGCTGAGGCTGCAACGCCAGATAGCAAGGAACAGGGAGAAGGTCACCTCCTAACGTAACCCTGAACTCTCCCTAGACTCCTAGTGCATGAGTCGCCTCAGAAGGTAAGGGGGCTCATGCTCACCAACCTAGGACCCTGCTATCCCTGCTATGCCCTAGGCCTAATGACAGGACAGAGACTACCTGTGCATCCACGAAACGGATGAAAGGCGTCTCCAGAGGCCCAGTAGCAGACAGGGTGCAAGACTATAGGTGAAGCAGTACGGCAGGTAAGTCCCACAGCAACATAACAATGCTATCAACACTTACCTGCCGCAGCCGAGATGGACAGAGGCTCCAGGCTGGGAAACCCACAGTCTTGCCTTTGCTTAACTCTGGAGCGAGTCCCTGGGCCGCGCTTGCGCATAAGCTCCTCTTCTTTCTTCTTGCCTGCCGCTCAGTCATCACATGAGCACGCACGCCGCCCAATGCCGCATGCAAAGAGAGAATGGTGGAGGAGGAGGGAACTGTCAGCCTTCAGCAGCGCAGCCCCGATCAGTAAATGGTGAGGAGAACGGGGCTGCGCTGCTGTGTGTAACTGTGCCGACCCCCCCTTTCAGATGGTGGAAAAGGAGGAGGGGAGCTGCTGCCATCATTCAGCACTGCAGCCAGGGTCAGTGAATGGTGAGAACGGGCTGCGCTGCTCTGTGTTACTGTGCCGGAGGGAGGAGGACTGTCAGCGTTCCTCAGAGCAGCCTGGATCAGTGAATGGTAAGGAGAGCTGCCCTGCTGTGGATAACTGCCCCCTCTGCTGTGGATAACTGCCCCCCCTGCTGTGGATAACTGCCCCCCCTGCTGTGGATAACTGCCCCCCCTGCTGTGGATAACTGCCCCCCCTGCTGTGGATAACTGCCCCCCCCTGCTGTGGATAACTACCCCCCCCTGCTGTGGATAACTGCCCCCCTGCTGTGGATAACTGCCCCCCCCCCTGCTGTGGATAACTGTCCGGACCTCATTCCCTCCCCCCTGCTGTGGATAACTGTCCCTACCCCCTCCCCTGCTGTGGATAACTGTCCCTACCCCCCCTCCCTGCTGTGGATAACTGTCCCGACTGTGACGAAACCAACCTCGCCACGGTGTTTTGGAGGGGGCTGTTTGCCAGCCTCCTGCCTCAGGATTATGGCCCATACTAACTTTAAAGAAGACAGGCCGGCCGCACAGCTTAAATCTGTCTTTGGAATTGTATTTTGTTATGTGAGGGCACCCAGATGGCTAGTTTAATTGTATTTGTGTGGTCTGAGTGCCATTCACCTAATGATATGCACTCAGACTTGAGCTATCTGGGAATATGTTAAATGTCTGTGGTTGCTGGGAGGGTGTGACATTGTGTGTTTAAATGGTGATTTCTGTCCTGTTGTCCCCACATGTGTATTGGCGATCTCCCCTTTGTCCTGAGAGATAATTGGATTATCCCTCGGTTGTCTCTGGGGCAGAGAGGAGGAAACCATAATGCATTGTGGGGATGTGTTGTATCTGTTCGGTGTGTCGCAGTCTCCATTCTGGTCCCCTGGGGGCGTGTCCACCAGATGGGGACCTGCATAAATACGGGCGGGTAGCCCTCAATAAAGTGTTCCTGTTTTATCCTTCATCATGTTGAGACTGGTGTTTGGATAACTGATCAAACTAGGGGATTGCTATACGCTGAAGATTTGCTATACTCCCCTGGCATAACTACTAGCTCTTGTAAGAGCTGTTCCTGCTCTCTGGCTGTAGGAGAGGTTCACCCACTGGAGCCTGGAGCCTTGTCGTAGGTCCAGCATGGGTGGAGGACGGTGAGACCCCAACCAAGCTACGGCGGTTCGTGGGGTCTGCAGTGCGTACGGTGTCAAGTGGAGTGCTTGGAGTCCTCGGAAAGCACTAGGAGCATCTATCGACGGAGGTACCCGGTCGGGGTGCCAGGTGATCCGTTACACCGACCCCCCCCCCCTGCTGTGGATAACTGTCCCGACCCCCCCCTCCCCTGCTGTGAATAACTGTCCCTCCCCCCTCCCCCCTCCCCCCTGCTGTGGATAACTGTCCCTCCCCCCCCTCCCCCCTGCTGTGGATAACTGTCCCTCACCCCTACCCCTGCTGTGGATAACTGTCCCTCCCCCCCTGCTGTGGATAACTGCCCCCCCTCCCCCCTGCTGTGGATAACTGTCCCCCCTCCCCCTCTGCTGTGGATAACTGTCCCGACCTCCCCCCTCCCCCCTGCTGTGGATAACTGTCCCTCCCCCCCTCCCCCCTGCTGTGGATAACTGACCCTCTTCCCTGCTGTGGATAACTGTCCCGACCTCCCCCCCTCCCCCTGCTGTGGATAACTGTCCCCCCTCCCCCTCTGCTGTGGATAACTGTCCCGACCTCCCCCCTCCCCCTGCTGTGGATAACTGTCCCCCCCCCTCCCCCCTGCTGTGGATAACTGTCCCTCCCCCCTGCTGTGGATAACTGTCCCGACCTCCCCCCTCCCCCTGCTGTGGATAACTGTCCCTCCCCCCCTTCCCCTGCTGTGGATAACTGTCCCGACCGCCCCCCCTCCCCCCTGCTGTCGATAACTGTCTCTCACCCCTCCCCCTGCTGTGGATAACTGTTCCTCCCCCCCTCCCCCCTGCTGTGGATAACTGCCCCCCCTCCCCCTGCTGTGGATAACTGTCCCCCTCCCCCTCTGCTGTGGATAACTGTCCCGACCTCCCCCCTCCCCCCTGCTGTGGATAACTGTCCCTCCCCTCTCCCCCCTGCTGTGGATAACTGTCCCTCCCCCCCTCCCCCCTGCTGTGGATAACTGTCCCTCCCCCCTGCTGTGGATAACTGTCCCGACCTCCCCCCTCCTCCTGCTGTGGATAACTGTCCCTCCCCCCCTTCCCCTGCTGTGGATAACTGTCCCGACCTCCCCTCTCCCCCTGCTGTGGAGAACTGTCCCGACCTCCCCCCTCCCCCCTGCTGTGGATAACTGTCCCTCCCCCCCTTCCCCTGCTGTGGATAACTGTTCCGACATCCCCCCTCCCCCCTGCTGTGGATAACTGTCCCGACCTCCCCCCTGCTGTGGATAACTGTCCCGACCTCCCCCCTCCCCTCTGCTGTGGATAACTGTCCTGACCTCCCCCCCTCCCCCCTGCTGTGGATAACTGTCCCGACCCCCCGACCCCCCCCTGCTGTGGATAACTGCCCCCCCTCCCCCCTGCTGTGGATAACTGTCCCTCCCCCCCTCCCCCCTGCTGTGGATAACTGTCCCTCCCCCTGCTGTGGATAACTGTCCCTTCCACCCCTCCCCCCTGCTGTGGATAACTGTCCCTCCCCCCTCCCCCCTGCTGTAGATAACTGTCCCTACCCCCCCTGCTTTGGATAACTGTCCATCCCCCCCTCCCCCTGCTGTGGATAACTGTCCCTACCCCCCTGCTGTGGATAACTGTCCCTACCCCCCCCCCTCCCCGCTGTGATTAACTGTCCCCCCCTCCCCCTGCAGTGGATAACTGTCCCTACTCCCCCCCTGCTGTGGATAACTGTCCCTACCCCCCCCTGCTGTGGATAACTGTCCCCCCTGCTGTGGATAACTGTTCCCCCCCCTGCTGTGGATAACTGTCCCTCCCCCCCTCCCCCCTGCTGTGGATAACTGTCCCTACCCCCCCTGCTGTGGATAACTGTCCCTCCCCCCCTTCCCCCCTGCTGTGGATAACTGTCCCCCCCTGCTGTGGATAACTGTCCCTCCCCCTCCCCCCTGCTGTGGATAACTGTCCCTACCCCCCCTGCTGTGGATAACTGTCCCTCCCCCCTCCCCCCTGCTGTGGATAACTGTCCCTCCCCCCCCTGCTGTGGATAACTGTCCCTACCCCCCCCCCTCTGCAGGGGATAACTGTCCCTCCCTCCCTCCTCCCTGCTGTGGATAACTGTCCCTACCCCCCCTGCTGTGGATAACTGTCCCTCCCCCCTGCTGTGGATAACTGTCCCTCCCTGTCACGGTGGGGAGTGGGGAATACCCCCCACCATGCAATAGCTGAGGCTGCAACGCCAGATAGCAAGGAACAGGGAGCAGGTCACCTCCTAATGTTACCCTGAGCTCTCCCTAGACTCCTAGCGCATGAGCCGCCTCAGAAGGTAAGGGGGCTCATGCTCACCAACCTAGGACCCTGCTATCCCTGCTACGCCCTAGGCCTAATGACAGGACAGAGACTACCTGTGCATCCACGAAACTGATGAAAGGCGTCTCCAGAGGCCCAGTAGCAGACAGGGTGCAAGACTATGGGTGAAGCATTACGGCAGGTAAGTCCCACAGCAACATTACAATGCTATCAACACTTACCTGCCGCAGCGGAGATGGACAGAGGCTCCAGGCTGGGAAACCCACAGTCTTGCCTTTGCTTAACTCCTCCGGGAAAGCACGCCCCTTCTGGAGCCGTCACACACCACAATCAAACCTCCAAACAAAACCCACACCATAACTACATACACCAGGTGGGGGGAGGAATGACAGAAACACACCGGAGGGGACAACAGACACAGCAAAGGAAACAGAATAATAAATAAGGATGACTCACACAGACGTAATCACAAGCAGCCCAGGAGCAGAGCTCCACACCAAGCTGACAACAAAAATCAAACTGACCTTCAGGCTCCACCACACCAACATATAAGGAGGCCTGAGGTCACACCCACCACACCTACCAGACACACCTTAGGAAGGAAGTTAACCCTTCCAACACCAGGGAAGGGAAGACATCAACTTAAAGGGGAAGTGCATACAACTCAAACCCTGTGCACACCAAACAGGGAATGTGCACACATATAAACACACGTTGCCCGAGGCAACCGCATGCATTGACAGTGAGCCGCCTAGCAACAAGCTCAGGCTGCTACACTGCCAACAACACCACGTTGCCAGCGGCAACCGCATGTGAGGCTACCAACTAACAGCCCTCACCTGTGGTGAACAACCAACCTGGCCGCTGGCAACTGCATGCGGCTCTAAGAGTCACGACCATGTCCATAGTCGTGACACTCCCCCCCTCCCCCCTGCTGTGGATAACTGTCCCTCCCCCCTTTCAGTTTCATGCTGGCAGCTGATGTCAGCTGTAAACCCCTTCCAGGGATGGAGCTGCCTCCTGGGCGCTGCTGTGTCTGCCCCGATGGTTACCATGGACACCGGACGCCTTCACAGGCATCCGGCTTGCCATGGCATAAAGGGTAGTTTCACACTTGCGGCAGGACGGATTCGTTCCGCCTGCTATTTCGCCGGACCGCCGCTCCGTCTGTATTGACTATAATGGGGACGGGGGCAGTGCGCGGCGAGAGGCCGCCGGACGAAAAGTACTGCAGGTCCAATTTTTTCATCCGGCGGCCTCTCACAGCGCACTGCGCCGGAGCTCCGCCCCCTCCCCATTATAGTCAATGGGGACGGAGAGGCGGCATGGCGAAATAGCGGCTGGACGGATCCGGCAGGCTGTCCTGCCGCTAGTGTGAAAGTACCCTAAGGCCGAATGCACGCGGCCGAGAGCAGTCCGTGGTATGCCGGGCTGGATTCCTGTTCAGAGCAGGAGCGCACGGCGTCATTGGTTGCTATGTCGCTTTGCGCTTCATGCCGCCACTGCTGTACAGTAATACACTCGTATAGTGTATTACTGTAGTACAGCGGCAACATGAAGCGCATGCGTCATAGCAACCAATGACGCCGTGCGCTCCTGCTCTGAACAGGAATTCAGCCCGGCATACCACGGAACACGGCCGTGTGCATTCGGCCTAATACTGATCAGACTCTTACTGGGAAGAAAGGAGCCTGACCAGGCGAAGTGTAATAGAAAATACCCTGCAGTGCGCTATACAGTGTATTATAGAGGCATCAGACCCACCGGATCTTCAAGAACCAAGTTGGTCTGAGTAAAAAAAAATATTAAAAAAGTATTAAAGGGGTATTATCATCTGGGTAATCATGTTTCATCCCCCCCCCCCCCGAGGCTTTTCCTAAATATAATCCTTTTTCTAAATCCTATAGGTTTTGAATAAAATTGAAAAATCATATAGCATTGTTTATAGTCGCTGCACATGGATACGGCCACCGCTCGCCGGCCACATCCATGGGCCGCGCCTGCGCACATCATTCCCTGGTGATCTAGTGGCGGACGCAATTCTTCTCGAAGCCGCACGTCTCCGGCCGGCCGCGCAGATCTATTTTCCTTTCAACTGAGTTGAAAATAGATCTGCGCATGCGCGGCCGGCCGATCAGTTCGTGGAAGGAAGAGACGAGTGCGGACGGCGTGGGAGAGACAGCGGGGTGAGTATTTGTTATATATGCGATTGGGGGCAGATGGAGTCAATTTTGGGGCAGATGGAGGCATATGGGTGGCAGATGGAGGCTATATGGGGGGGCTTTGGGGGCAGATGGGCGGTTATATGAGGCTAATGGGCTGCTATATGAGGCTAATGGGCTGCTATATGAGGCTAATGGGCGGCTATATGGGACAGATGGAGGCACTTGGGGGCTGGTGAAAGAGAAACAGATGTAGCAGAGCTGAATATGTGTCAGGTCAGCATCAATGCTGGTGAAAGAGAAACAGATGTAGCAGAGCTGAATATGCGGCTGTTCTGACACAGTGCTGGTTGAAGATAAAACAGATGTAGCAGAGTTGTATATGTGGAAGGTCAGCATCAATGCTGGTGAAGGAGAAATAGATGTAGCAGAGCTTAATATGCAGCTGTTCTGACACAGTGCTGGTTGAAGAGAGAAACAGATGTAGTAGAGCTGAATATGCGACTGTTCTGACACAGTGCTGGTTGAAGAGAGAAACAGATGTAGTAGAGCTGAATATGCAGCTGTTCTGACAGTGCTGGTTGAAGATGAAAACAGATGTAGCAGAGCTGTATATGTGTCAGGTCAGCATCAATGCTGGTGAAAGAGAAACAGATGTAGCAGAGATGAATATGCAGCTATTCTGACACAGTGCTGGTTGAAGATAAAAACAGATGTAGCAGAGCTGTATATGTGGAAGGTCAGCATCAATGCTGGTGAAAGAGAAACAGATGTAGCAGAGCTGTATATGTGGAAGGTCAGCATCAATGCTGGTGAAAGAGAAACAGATGTAGCAGAGCTGAATATGAAGCTTTTCAGTCACAGTGCTAGTGGCGGAGTAGAATAAAGATGTAGCAGGGCTGTATAGGAAGCCATTCAGCCAAAGTGATGTTAGGGGACTGGAGAAGACACATGTAGCTGAGCTGTATATGCATCTATAAAGATACATAGTGTAAGGTTTATACACAACTGGAGTACAGCTGTAATGGAAACAAATCTGCATCAGTGCTGGTGGGTGGGGGTTGGTCAAGCTTTTGGGCTAATGTATAATATGGAATTATAGTTTTTGATGCACAGAATGGGTTTGTAAAACATCAGACAGAGATTTTGTGTGTAAAACTGCAGAACAGCCAGGTGTTACTGTGCACTGAGCTCACTTCACATGGCTCCCTGAGTGACCATTCCCCTCACAGACACTGCAGGCTGCCAGACTGATGAGTCATACTCTTCACATGAACTAGCACGCAGGACTCAGCTCTCAGTGTGATGTCATAAGGAGGCGTGGCCGGCCTTCACTCTAGCTGCCTAAGCCCGCCCAGCCTTATCTGCAGAAAAACCAGGAAGTGAACAGCTAGCTGGCAGCAATTAAGACTGAAGTAGCAAGATGAGAAAACCCCTTTAATGGAAATTAGAGATACAATTAAAAAATTTCACTTTTAATAATTTTTTTCCAGTTACAAAGCAAGGGTTAACAGCCAAACAAAACTCAATATTTATGGCCCTGATTCTGTAGTTTACAGAAACACCCCATATGTGGTCGTAAACCGCTGTACGGGCACACGGCAGGGCACAGAAAGAAAGGAATGTCATACGTTTTTTGGAAGGCAGATTTTGCTGGACTGGTTTTTTGACACCATGTCCCATTTGAAGCCTCCCTGATGCACCCCTAGAGTATAAACTCCATAAAAGTGACCCCATTTTAGAAACTACGGGATAGGGTGGCAGTCTTGTTGGTACCAGTTTAGGGTACATATGATTTTTGGTTGCTCTATATTGCACTTTTTGTGAGGCAATGTAACAAGAAATAGCTTTTTTGGCACCGTTTTAATTTTTTGCTAGTGACAACATTCATCTGACAGGTTAGATCATGTGGTATGTTTATAGAGCAGGTTGTCACGGACGTGGCGATACCTAATATGTATAATTTTTTTTATATGTAAGTTTTACACAATGATTTCATTTTTTAAACAAAAAAAATCATGTTTTAGTGTCTCCTTAGTCTGAGAGCCATAGTTTTTTTTCAGTTTTTGGGCGATTATCTTGGGTAGGGTATCATTTTTGCGGGATGAGATGACGGTTTGATTGGCACCATTTTGAGGTGCGTATGACTTTCTGATCGCTTGCTATTACACTTTTGTGATGTAAGGTGAAATGGCTTTTTTTACACAGTTTTAATTATTTATTTTTTACGGTGTTCACCTGAGGGGATAGGTCATGTGATATTTTTATAGAGCAGGTTATTAAAGTCGCGGCGATACCTAATATGTATACTTTTTTAAATTTACTTAAGTTTCACATAATAACAGCTTTTTTAAAACAAAAAAAATGATGTTTTAGTGACTCCATATTCTGAGCCATCATTTATTTTTATTTTTTTCGGGCGATTATCTTAGGTAGGGGCTCATTTTTTGCTGGATGAGGGGACGATTAGATTGGTACTATATTGGTGGGCAAACGCCTTTTTATTCGCTTGCTGTTGTACTTTTTGTGATGTAAGGTGACAAAAAATGGTTTATTTAGCACAGTTTTTATTTTTTATTTTTTACGGTGTTCATCTGAGGGGTTAGTTCATGTGATATGTTTATAGAGCCGGTTGATACGGACGCGGCGATACCTATTTTTTACCAATTTTTTTTTACTAAGTTTTTGTTTATTTTTACTTGAAACTTAATTTTTTTGGGGGAAACTTTATTTTTTCAACTTTTTGGCACTTAGTTTTTTTCCCACTTTGGGACTTCAACTTTTGGGTGTCTAATCCCCTTTAAAATGCATTCCAATACTTCTGTATTGGAATGCATTGGCTGTATGAGTAATACTGTGTGTATTACTCGTACAGCTTCCGGCCTGTGAGATCCAGGGGGCTGGATCTCACAGGCCTCAGGAAGGCATTGCGCTGCCTTCCATGCCATCGGATCCCCCTTACAGCTGCACGGGGACCCGATGGCACCAACCACCGCCGCCACAGCAACCTGTAAAAGCCGCAAACCGCAGGTCTGAATTGACACCCCCGCGCATTGTCCCCGGGTGTCTGCTCAATGATTTGAGCAGGCACCTTGTCCCGATCACTGCCCGCCGGGTGGCGGTGATCAGAACTACACATGACGTACCGGCACGTCATGTGTCCTTAAGTACCAGGACATCATGCCGTACCGGCACGCCATGTGTCCGCAACAGGTTAATATAGTAATAGACAAATGTTCTTTTAAAACATGATGTATTGACCTCACCCCAGTTTATGACAGATTTAAAAAAGCTCTTTTATCAGATCCTCATCCTCATTAACCTTTGTCCTTGTCACACTTGTGCTTGGTCACCTCACTCCAGATATTAATCAGTCTTTCCGGACCTATTCCGTGAACAACAATTGCTTCCTTGTACGTACAAACGTCATATTTCAGCCCCCGCACATAGAAACGATGGTCGTGTCTATACGTCAAATTTGCTGCCAAAGCCAAGAAGCCAAAATACACATCGTCCAGAGGGAAAACTGGCATAACACGGGAGGATTCATAGAGAATGGGCACTGAGGGTCCTGAGAAGATGAAGCCTCCACCAGACACAAAGCCAGGATAGAATTTCACTGGATAGAGGTCCTCAGTGATCCTGTATTTGGTGGAACGCATAACAGGTGGACGATGCTGATGGTAACCATGGATTATATCTGGAGATCCAAAAACATTAATAAGATCTACGACCAGCTCTGGATTCACAAATACATCGTCGTCACCTGACGAGAAAAAAATAAGATTAATACACATAAAGGATCATAGTAATAATAGTGTCAGACACACAGGATTCCTATAAGTTCAGTGACCGCTCCTCGGATGGGATAATAGTGTCAGACACACAGGATTCCTAAAAGATCAGGGACCGCTCCTCGGATGGGATAATAGTGTCAGACACACAGGATTCCTAAAAGATCAGGGACTGCTCCTCTGATTAGATAATAGTGTCACACACTCAGGTCTCCTATAAGATATAAGATCAGGGACCGCTCCTCTGACGAGATAATAGTGTCACACACACAGGATTCCTAAAAGATCAGGGACCGCTCCTCTGATTAGATAATAGTGTCACACACTCAGGTCTCCTATAAGATATAAGATCAGGGACCGCTCCTCTGACGAGATAATAGTGTCACACACACAGGATTCCTATAAAACCAGTGACTGATCCTCTGATGAGATAATAGTGTCACACACAGGATTCCTAAAAGAACGGGACCGCTCCTATGATGAGATAATAGTGTCACACACACAGGATTCCTATAAGAGCAGGGACCGCTCCTCTGATGAGATAATAGTGTCACACACTCAGGTCTCCTATAAGATATAAGATCAGGGACCGCTCCTCTGACGAGATAATAGTGTCACACACACAGGATTCCTATAAAACCAGTGACTGATCCTCTGATGAGATAATAGTGTCACACACAGGATTCCTAAAAGAACGGGACCGCTCCTATGATGAGATAATAGTGTCACACACACAGGATTCCTATAAGAGCAGGGACCGCTCCTCTGATGAGATAATAGTGTCACACACTCAGGTCTCCTATAAGATATAAGATCAGGGACCGCTCCTCTGACGAGATAATAGTGTCACACACACAGGATTCCTATAAAACCAGTGACTGATCCTCTGATGAGATAATAGTGTCACACACTCAGGTCTCCTATAAGATATAAGATCAGGGACCGCTCCTCTGACGAGAAAATAGTGTCACACACACAGGATTCCTATAAAACCAGTGACCGCTCCTCTGATGAGATAATAGTGTCACACACACAGGATTCCTATAAGATCAGGGACCGCTCCTCTGATGAGATAATAGTGTCACACACACAGGTCTCCTATAAGATATAAGAGCAGGGACCGCTCCTCTGATGAGATAATAGTGTCACACACACAGAATTCCTATAAGATCAGGGACCGCTCCTCTGATGAGATAATAGTGTCACTCACACAGGTCTCCTATAAGATATAAGATCAGGGACCGCTCCTCTGATGAGATAATAGTGTCACACACACAGGTCTCCTATAAGATATAAGAGCAGGGACCGCTCCTCGGATGAGATAATAGTGTCACACACTCAGGATTCCTATAAGAGCAGTGACTGCTCCTCGGATGAGATAATAGTGTCACACACTCAGGATTCCTATAAGAGCAGTGACAGATCCTTTGATGAGATAATAGTGTCACACACACAGGATTCCTATAAAACCAGTGACTGATCCTCTGATGAGATAATAGTGTCACACACAGGATTCCTAAAAGATCAGGGACCGCTCCTATGATGAGATAATAGTGTCACACACACACAGGATTCCTATAAGAGCAGTGACTGATCCTCTGATGAGATAATAGTGTCACACACACAGGATTCCTAAAAGATCAGGGACCGCTCCTCTGATGAGATAATAGTGTCACACACACAGGATTCCTATAAGAGCAGGGACCGCTCCTCTGATGAGATACTAGTGTCACACACACAGGTCTCCTATACGATATAAGATCAGGGACCGCTCCTCTGATGAGATAATAGTGTCACACACACAGGTCTCCTATAAGATATAAGAGCAGGGACCGCTCCTCTGATGAGATAATAGTGTCACACACACAGAATTCCTATAAGATCAGGGACCGCTCCTCTGATGAGATAATAGTGTCACTCACACAGGTCTCCTATAAGATATAAGATCAGGGACCGCTCCTCTGATGAGATAATAGTGTCACACACACAGGTCTCCTATAAGATATAAGAGCAGGGACCGCTCCTCGGATGAGATAATAGTGTCACACACTCAGGATTCCTATAAGAGCAGTGACTGCTCCTCGGATGAGATAATAGTGTCACACACTCAGGATTCCTATAAGAGCAGTGACAGATCCTTTGATGAGATAATAGTGTCACACACACAGGATTCCTATAAAACCAGTGACTGATCCTCTGATGAGATAATAGTGTCACACACAGGATTCCTAAAAGATCAGGGACCGCTCCTATGATGAGATAATAGTGTCACACACACAGGATTCCTATAAGAGCAGTGACTGATCCTCTGATGAGATAATAGTGTCACACACACAGGATTCCTAAAAGATCAGGGACCGCTCCTCTGATGAGATAATAGTGTCACACACACAGGATTCCTATAAGAGCAGGGACCGCTCCTCTGATGAGATACTAGTGTCACACACACAGGTCTCCTATACGATATAAGATCAGGGACCGCTCCTCTGATGAGATAATAGTGTCACACACACAGGTCTCCTATACGATATAAGATCAGGGACCGCTCCTCTGATGAGATAATAGTGTCACACACACAGGATTCCTATAAGAGCAGTGACTGATCCTCTGATGAGATAATAGTGTCACACACACAGGATTCCTATAAGAGCAGGGACCGCTCCTCTGATGAGATAATAGTGTCACACACACAGGATTCCTAAAAGATCAGTGACCGCTCCACGGATGAGATAATAGTGTCACACACACAGGATTCCTAAAAAATCAGTGACTGATCCTCTAATGAGATAATAGTGTCGCACACTCAGGATTCCTATAAGATATAAGATCAGTGACCGCTCCTCGGATGAGATAATAGTGTCACACACACAGGATTCCTAAAAAATCAGTGACTGCTCCTCTGATGAGATAATAGTGTCACACACTCAGGATTCCTATAAGATATAAGATCAGTGACTGCTCCTCGGATGAGATAATAGTGTCACACACACAGGATTCCTAAAAAATCAGTGACTGCTCCTCTGATGAGATAATAGTGTCACACACTCAGGATTCCTATAAGATATAAGATCAGTGACCGCTCCTCGGATGAGATAATAGTGTCACACACTCAGGATTCCTAAAAGACCAGTGACTGCTCCTCTGATGAGATAATAGTGTCACACACTCAGGATTCCTATAAGATATAAGATCAGTGACCGCTCCTCGGATGAGATAATAGTGTCACACACTTAGGATTCCTATAAGAGCAGTGACTGATCCTCTGATGAGATAATAGTGTCACACACTCAGGATTCCTATAAGAGCAGTGACTGATCCTCTGATGAGATAATAGTATCACACACTCAGGATTCCTATAAGATATAAGACCAGTGACTGCTCCTCTGATGAGATAATAGTGTCACACACTCAGGCTTCCTATAAGAGCAGTGACTGATCCTCTGATGAGATAATAGTGTCACACACTTAGGATTCCTCTAAGAGCAGTGACTGATCCTCTGATGAGATAATAGTGTCACACACTCAGGATTCCTATAAGAGCAGTGACTGATCCTCTGATGAGATAATAGTGTCAAACACTCAGGATTCCTATAAGAGCAGTGACTGCTCCTCTGATGAGATAATAGTGTCACACACTCAGGATTCCTATAAGAGCAGTGACTGATCCTCTGATGAGATAATAGTGTCACACACTCAGGTCTCCTATAAGATATAACGTCAGTGACCGCTCCTCTGATGTGATAATAGTGTCACACACTCAGGATTGCTCTTATTCTCACCCTTGAATATGTAATCCACTTCGGGGACCTGGTGGTTCATCCACTCCAGGAAGCAGCGTTCCTTCAGTGATAGGTTGTAATGTCCTTCCATCATGTCCCATTGTAGTATGTCCCCGTACATGGAGCTCTCCACCTTCAATATCTCCATTTGTGCTGAACTTTCCGTTCTCCCCACCAGAAAGAGCCGTCTCAGCTTGTAGCCTTTCATCTCTTGTTCTTGGGCCCAGGTCTGTCGTACAGCTGATCGCCTTAGTCCATCTCTTGGATGGGATTTGATGGCCATTAATATGAGCTGTAAGTCATCGTCATCGTACGGGGTAACAGGTGGACTGAGAATCACTGAGCATTGATATGTCTGCAGGTGTGGGAACTCCAACTCAAAGCTGGAGAGCTTCAAGGGGTAATCATGGCCTCTATCATGTAGAGTTATTGACTGTCTCATCACTGGAGTAATGAGGGTCACATTGGGCAGTTTATATAAATGTGCGGACACCCTTAGGAACGAATGTTCAAAAGATTTAAATGTCAGGATGATTGTGGCAGAAAGAAGAATAGAAATTGCCAAGAGATGTTTACGTTTCATGTCCTAAAATGAGAAATAAAAATATGTGAGAGCAAGCATGAAATGAAATCTAACTAAAACTTATAATGCTGCTACTGTCTACTATGTACAAGAATACTACTACTATAATACTGCACCATGTACAAGAATATAACTGCTATAATACTGCACCATGTACAAGAATATAACTACTATAATACTGCTCCTATGTACAAGAATATAACTACTATAATACTGCTCCTATGTACAAGAATATAACTACTATAATACTGCTCCTATGTACAAGAATATAACTACTATAATACTGCTCCTATGTACAAGAATATAACTACTATAATACTGCCTCCTATGTACAAGAATATAACTACTATAATACTGCTCCTATGTACAAGAATATAACTACTATAATACTGCCTCCTATATACAAGAATATAACTACTATAATACTGCTCCTATGTACAAGAATATAACTACTATAATACTGCTCCTATGTACAAGAATATAACTACTATAATACTGCTCCTATGTACAAGAATATAACTACTTATAATACTGCTCCTATGTACAAGAATAAACTACTATAATACTGCTCCTATGTACAAGAATATAACTACTATAATACTGCTCCTATGTACAAGAATATAACTACTATAATACTGCCCTATGTACAAGAATATAACTACTATAATACTGCTCCTATGTACAGGAATATAACTACTATAATACTGCTCCTATGTACAAGAATATAAATACTATAATACTGCTCCTATGTACAAGAATATAACTACTATAATACTGCTCCTATATACAAGAATATAACTACTATAATACTGCCGCCTATGTAACAGAATATACTATAATACTGCTCCTATGTACAAGAATATAACTACTATAATACTGCTCCTATGTACAAGAATATAACTACTATAATACTGCTCCTATGTACAAGAATATAACTACTATAATACTGCTCCTATGTACAAGAATATAACTACTATAATACTGCTTCCTATGTACAAGAATATAACTACTATAATACTGCTCCTATGTACAAGAATATAACTACTATAATACTGCCTCCTATGTACAAGAATATAACTACTATAATACTGCCTCCTATGTACAAGAATATAACTACTATAATACTGCTCCTATGTACAAGAATATAACTACTATAATACTGCTCCTATGTACAAGAATATAACTACTATAATACTGCTCCTATGTACAAGAATATAACTACTATAATACTGCTCCTATGTACAAGAATATAACTACTATAATACTGCCTCCTATGTACAAGAATATAACTACTATAATACTGCTCCTATGTACAAGAATATAACTACTATAATACTGCTCCTATGTACAAGAATATAACTACTATAATACTGCTCCTATGTACAAGAATAACTACTATAATACTGCTCCTATGTACAAGAATATAACTACTATAATACTGCTCCTATGTACAAGAATATAACTACTATAATACTGCTCCTATGTACAAGAATATAACTACTATAATACTGCCTCCAATGTACAAGAATATAACTACTATAATACTGCTCCTATGTACAATAATATAACTACTATAATACTGCTCCTATGTACAAAAATATAACTACTATAATACTGCCTCCTATGTACTAGAATATAACTACTATAATACTGCCTCCTATGTACAAGAATATAACTACTATAATACTGCCCCTATGTACAAGAATATAACTATTATAATACTGCCTCCAATGTACAAGAATATAACTACTATAATACTGCTCCTATGTACAATAATATAACTACTATAATACTGCTCCTATGTACAAGAATATAACTACTATAATACTGCTCCTATGTACAAGAATATAACTACTATAATACTGCTCCTATGTACAAGAATATAACTACTATAATACTGCTCCTATGTACAAGAATATAACTACTATAATACTGCTCCTATGTACAAGAATATAACTACTATAATACTGCTCCTATGTACAAGAATATAACTACTATAATACTGCTCCTATGTACAAGAATATAACTACTATAATACTGCTCCTATGTACAAGAATATAACTACTATAATACTGCCTCCTATGTACAAGAATATACCTACTATAATACTGCTCCTATGTACAAGATATAACTACTATAATACTGCTCCTATGTACAAGAATATAACTACTATATACTGCTCCTATGTACAAGAATATAACTACTATAATACTGCCTCCTATGTACAAGAATATACCTACTATAATACTGCTCCTATGTACAAGAATATAACTACTATAATACTGCTCCTATGTACGAGAATATAACTACTATAATACTACTCCTATGTACAAGAATATAACTACTATAATACTGCACCATGTACAAGAATATAACTACTATAATACTGCTCCTATGTACGGGAATATAACTACTATAATACTGCTCCTATGTACAAGAATATAACTACTATAATACTGCCTGCTATGTACAAGAATATAACTATTATAATGCTGCTCCTATGTACAAGAATCTAACTACTATAATACTGCTCCTATGTACAAGAATATGACTACTATAATACTGCCTGCTATGTACAATAATATAACTATTATAATGCTGCGTGCTATGTACAAGAATATACCTACTATAATACTGCTCCTATGTACAAGAATATAACTACTATAATACTGCTACTATGTACAAGAATATAACCACTATAATACTGCTCCTATGTACAAGAATATAACTACTATAATACTGCTCCTATGTACAAGAATATAACTACTATAATACTGCTCCTATGTACAAGAATATAACTACTATAATACTGCCTCCTGTGTACAAGAATATAACTACTATAATACTGCTCCTATGTACAAGAATATAATTACTATAATACTGCTCCTATGTACAAGAATATAACTACTATAATACTGCTCTTATGTACAAGAATATACTACTATAATACTGCTCCTATGTACAAGAATATAACTACTATAATACTGCTCCTATGTACAAGAATATAACTACTATAATACTGCTCCTATGTACAAGAATATAACTACTATAATACTGCTCCTATGTACAAGAATATAACTACTATAATACTGCTCCTATTAAGAATATACTACTATACTGCTCCTATGTACAAGAATATAACTACTATAATACTGCTCCTATGTACAAGAATATACCTACTATAATACTGCCTCCTATGTACAAGAATATAACTACTATAATACTGCTCCTATGTACAAGAATATAACTACTATAATACTGCCTCTTATGTACAAGAATATCACTACTATAATACTGTCCGTGCGGTACTGGAATGGGATCAGCCGGAGAATCAGAAAGCCCTGATGCAGTTTTTAGGATTTACTAATTACTACAGAAAGTTCATCCTGAATTATTCCATCATTGACAAACCTTTGACAGATATGACTAGGAAGGGCGCTCACTTCTCTGTCTGGTCAGATGAGGCATTACAGGATTTTTCGTCTATTAAGAAATGTTTTGCTTCTGCGCCCATTCTGATGCAACCTGATGTGTCTCAACCCTTCATTGTGGAGGTTGATGCGTTAGAAGTGGGAGTCGGAGCAGTCTTGTCGCAGGGTCCCTCTCCTAGCAAATGGCGCCCGTGTGCTTTTTTCTCTCGGCTGCCAAGAGAAATTATGATGTTGGGAATAGAGAGTTGTTGGCCATCAAATTGGCCTTTTTAAAGAGTGGCGCCATTGGCTAGAAGGGGCTACCTATCCGATTACAGTATTTACTGACCATAATAATCTGGCCTACCTGCAATCTGCAAAGCATTTAAATCCTAGGCAGGCTAGATGGTCATTGTTTTTTACCAGGTTCAATTTTGTGGTCACTTATAGCCCTGGGATTAAAAACATCAAAGCGGATGCGTTGTCACATAGCTTTCCGAGGGGGGGGGGGGGATTCGGAGTATTCCGCTCTGATTTTGGCTGATGGGGTGGTGGTTGCTGCTCTTTACCCCGAGCTGGAGACGGAAGTGTTGGGGGCTCAAGAAGAGGCTCCTGATTCTTGTCCTCCAGGGAAGTTGTTTGTTCCTTCTGAACTGCGATACAAAGTTTTCAAGGAGCATCATGATACTGTCCTTGCGGGACATCCTGGAAGTAGATCCACTGTAGATCTTATTTCCCGGAGATTCTGGTGGCCTGGCTTGCGTAAAAGTATTGAGAGTTATGTAGCAGCTTGTGAGACCTGTGCTCACGCGAAGGTGGCGCACACTCGGCCATCAGGATCCCTTCTTCCTTTGTCCATCCCATCTCGTCCTTGGACGCATTTATCCATGGACTTCATTACTGATTTGCCGAGTTCCTCTGGGAAAACTGGGATTTTGGTGGTAGTGGACCGCTTCAGCAAGATGTACCATTATCAGGTTTGCCCAATGCGAAAACTCTCGCTCGGGTTTTTATTGATAACATTGTGAAATTACATGGCATTCCCTCTTATGTTGTGTCTGATAGGGGGACGCAATTTTTTTCCAGGTTTTGGAGGGCGTTTTGTTCTCGTCTGGGTATTCAGTTGTCTTTCTCTTTGGCTTTCCATCCTCAGTCGAATGGTCAAACTGAGTGCACTAACCAAAACCTGGAGATCTATTTGAGGTGTTTTGTCGCTGAGAATCAGGATGAGTAGTCCTCGTTCTTGTCTTTAGCTGAGATTGCCTTGAACAACCGTAGGCAGGAGTCAACTGATAAGTCACCATTTTTTGGCGTATATGGTTTTCACCCTCAGTTTGGTACTTTTTCTGGGACCGAATCTTCTGAGATACCAGAAGAGGAGAGATTCTCTTACTCTTTGTCATCTATCTGGCGGAAGATTCAAGTTAATTTAATAAAAAATGGGTGAAAGATATAAACGGGTTCTTCCTTGTTTGTGTGCTGGAAGTTTTGGTGGATTGTCTGCTCTAAAGATAAGTCCTTTTTCCTTCTGTGTCTGTTTTTACTAGGCCCCTGGAGTGACGCTAGCTCCTTCGGTGGTTGAAAGAGCTGGTAGTCTCTTTCCCTTTTCCCTACTGCCGAGGGTTTGGTCCAGTGTGTTTCAGCTTAGGTATGTGGGTATGTGCATATTTACCATCGAGATAAGCACATGAGCATAGCAGCGTAGGGAAAGTCTTTTAGGGATTGCTAGCAGGTGACCCCTTTGTTCCGTAGCTTTTGGGGCCTAGTCAGTTGTTTTGTTTGCTTTGCTGTTTCCTGTTTTCTTCCCTTATCTTACCTACCGTGACACCCCAGAGCAGACCTCCTATTTATACCGACCCCAGACCCTTCTCTATACAGACCCCAGCCCAGACCTCCCATTTATACAGACCCAAGATCAGAGCCCTATCTATAGAGACCCCAGAGAAGACTTCCTATTTATACCGACCTTAGAGCCCTCTCTATACAGATCCCAGACCAGACCTCCCATCTATACAGACCCCAGATCAGACCCCTATCTATAGAGACCCAAGAGCAGACCTCCTATGTATACCAACCTCAGACCCCTATCTATACAGACCCCAGATCAGACCCCTATCTATAGAAACCCCAGAGTAGACCTCCTATTTATACGAACCCCTCTCTATAGAGACCCCAGATCAGACCCCATCTATAGAGACCCCAGAGCAGACCTCCTATTTATACTGACCCCAGACCAAACCTTCCATTTATACAGACCCCAGATCAGGATCCTATCTATACAGACCCCAGACCAGACCTCCCATTTATACAGACACCCTATCTATAGAAACCCCAGAGCAGACCTCCTGGTTATACTGACCCCAGACCTTTATCTATACAGACCCCAGACCAGACTTCCCATTTATACAGACCTCAGATCAGGTCCCTATCTATACAGACCCCAGACCATACCTCCCATTTATACAGACCTCAGATCAGATCCATATCTATACAGACCTTAGAGCAGACCTCTCATTCATACAGACCCCAGACCATACCTCTATCTATACAGACATCAGACCAGACCTCCTATTTATATAGACCTCAGATCAGATGCCTATCTATACAGACCTCAGATCAGATCCCTATATATACAGACCTCAGGTCAGATCCCTATCTATACAGACCTCAGAGCAGACCTCCCATTTATATCGACCCCAGACCATACCTCTATCTATACAGACAACAGACCAGACCTCCTATTTATATAGACCTCAGATCAGACCCCTATCTATACAGACCTCAGATCAGACCCCTATCTATACAGACCCCAGAGCAGACTTCCTATTTATACCGACCCCAGAGCCCTCTCTATACAGACCCCAGACCAGACCTCCCATTTATACAGACCCCAGATCAGACCCCTATCTATAGAGACCCCAGCGTAGACCTCCTTTTTATACCAACCCCTCTCTTTAGAGACCCCAGATCAGACCCCTATCTATAGAGACCCCAGAGCAGACCTTCCATTTATACAGACCCAAGATCAGCACCCTATCTATAAAGACCCCAGACCAGACCTCCCATTTATACAGACCCCAGATCAGACCCCTATCTATAGAGACCCTGGAGCAGACCTCCCATTTATACCAACCCCAGACCCCTTTGTATACAGACCCCAGACCAGACCTCCCATTTATACAGACCCCAGATCAGACCCCTCTCTATAGAGACCCCAGAGCAGACCTCCTATTTATACCGACCCCAGACCCCTATCTATACAGACCCCAGACCAGAATTCCCATTTATACAGACCTCATATCAGATCCATATCTGTACAGACCTTACAGCAGACCTCTCATTCATACAGACCCCAGACCATACCTCTATCTTTACAGACATCAGAACAGACCTCCTATTTATAAAGACCTCAGATCATATCCCTATCTATAAAGACCTCAAATCAGATCCCTATCTATTCAGATCTCATATCATATCCCTATCTATACAGACCTCAGAGTAGACCCCTATCTATACAGACCTCAGGTCAGACACCTATCTATACAGACCTCAGATCAGACCCCTATCTATACAGACCTCAGGTCAGACACCTATCTATACAGACCTCAGAGCAGAACCCTATCTATACAGACCTGATTAAAAGTGAGAGTTCAGCTTCCCATAAAGAGTCCTAGGAATTGCATATATATGCAGTGCTTGTGTGATCCATCTACAAAATAGCCTCAGTAAAGTACAGTGGACTCGCTATATGAACCCTGATCTCATCATTGTGTGCACCCGCATTGCTGTCACATAACTTCAGGGAACTTTGCTTTGCACCTCAAATCTAACCACCAACCACATAACATCCGGCAGGAGCCCCAAAACCAGGGTGTACCCCGAAGGGAAGAAAAGGTTCACCCTTCCATAGCGAGGACATCCACAGTGATTACTACTCCTGTCCTCTCTGCCTCCCTTGCGGCTCATTAGACATCTATACAGACCTCTATTTTATACAGACTCCTATTTATACATTCCCCAAAGCAGACTTAATCTATAACAACTTCAGACCAGGTCCCCAATCTAAGCAGACCCCAGACCTGCCTCCCATCTATTCAGACAACAGACCAAGCCCCCCCATCTATGCAGACTTTAGACTAGACCCACATCTATAGAGACTCCAGACCAGACTCCTTATCTATGCAGACATCAGACCACCCTCCATCTATACAGACCTCAGAACAGCACCCTATCTATACAGACATCTTACCAGACCCACATCTATACAGACACCAAATCAAGCCCCCCCCCCCCCCATATCTATGTAGACCTTAGACCAGAACATATCTGTAGAAACCCCAGACCAGGCTTATGATCTATTCAGACTTCAGAAGAGCCCCCCTATCTATACAGACCTAAGATCGGACACCTATCTGTACAGACCTCAGATCATACCTTTTTCTATACAGACATCAGACCAGCCCCCTATCTATACAAATCTCAGACCATACCCTTATCTATACATACCTCAAACCATACCCTTATCTATACAGACCCCAGACTAGCCCCCTATCTATACAGACCTCAGACCAGCCCCCTATCTATACAGACCTCAGACCAGCCCCCTATCTATACAGACCTCAGACCAGCTCCCTATCTATACAGACCTCAGACCAGCCCCCTATCTATACAGACCTCAGGCCAGCCCCCTATCTATACAGACCTCAGACCAGCTCCCTATCTATACAGACCTCAGACCAGCCCCCTATCTATACAGACCTCAGACCAGCTCCCTATCTATACAGACCTCAGACCAGCCCCCTATCTATGCAGACCTCAGACCAGCCCCTATCTATACAGACCTCAGACCAGCTCCCTATCTATACAGACCTCAGACCAGCCCCCTATCTATACAGACCTCAGACCAGCTCCCTATCTATACAGACCTCAGACCAGCACCCTATCTATACAGACCTCAGACCAGCCCCCTATCTATACAGACCTCAGACTAGCCCCCTATATATACAGACCTCAGACCAGCCCCCTATCTATACAGACCTAAGACCAGCTCCCTATCTATACAGACCTCAGACCAGCCCCTATCTATACAGACATCAGACCAGCCCCCTATCTATACAGACCTCAGACCAGCCCCCTATCTATACAGACCTCAGACCAGCCCCTTATCTATACAGACCTCAGACAGCCCCCTATCTATACAGACCTCAGACTAGCCCCCTATATATACAGACCTCAGACTAGCCCCCTATCTATACAGACCTCAGACTAGCCCCCTATCTATACAGACCTCAAACCAGCCCCCTATTTATACAGACCTCAGACTAGCCCCCTATATATACAGACCTCAGACTAGCCCCCTATTTATACAGGGAGTGCAGAATTATTAGGCAAGTTGTATTTTTGAGGATTAATTTTATTATTGAACAACAACCATGTTCTCAATGAACCCAAAAAACTCATTAATATCAAAGCTGAATATTTTTGGAAGTAGTTTTTAGTTTGTTTTTAGTTTTAGCTATTTTAGGGGGATATCTGTGTGTGCAGGTGACTATTACTGTGCATAATTATTAGGCAACTTAACAAAAAACAAATATATACCCATTTCAATTATTTATTTTTACCAGTGAAACCAATATAACATCTCAACATTCACAAATATACATTTCTGACATTCAAAAACAAAACAAAAACAAATCAGTGACCAATATAGCCACCTTTCTTTGCAAGGACACTCAAAAGCCTGCCATCCATGGATTCTGTCAGTGTTTTGATCTGTTCACCATCAACATTGCGTGCAGCAGCAACCACAGCCTCCCAGACACTGTTCAGAGAGGTGTACTGTTTTCCCTCCTTGTAAATCTCACATTTGATGATGGACCACAGGTTCTCAATGGGGTTCAGATCAGGTGAACAAGGAGGCCATGTCATTAGATTTTCTTCTTTTATACCCTTTCTTGCCAGCCACGTTGTGGAGTACTTGGACGCGTGTGATGGAGCATTGTCCTGCATGAAAATCATGTTTTTCTTACCTTGCAGACTTCTTCCTGTACCACTGCTTGAAGAAGGTGTCTTCCAGAAACTGGCAGTAGGACTGGGAGTTGAGCTTGACTCCATCCTCAACCCGAAAAGGCCCCACAAGCTCATCTTTGATGATACCAGCCCAAACCAGTACTCCACCTCCACCTTGCTGGCGTCTGAGTCGGACTGGAGCTCTCTGCCCTTTACCAATCCAGCCATCTGGCCCATCAAGACTCACTCTCATTTCATCAGTCCATAAAACCTTAGAAAAATCAGTCTTGAGATATTTCTTGGCCCAGTCTTGACATTTCAGCTTGTGTGTCTTGTTCAGTGGTGGTCGTCTTTCAGCCTTTCTTACCTTGGCCATGTCTCTGAGTATTGCACACCTTGTGCTTTTGGGCACTCCAGTGATGTTGCAGCTCTGAAATATGGCCAAACTGGTGGCAAGTGGCATCTTGGCAGCTGCACGCTTGACTTTTCTCAGTTCATGGGCAGTTATTTTGCGCCTTGGTTTTTCCACACGCTTCTTGCGACCCTGTTGACTATTTTGAATGAAACGCTTGATTGTTCGATGATCACGCTTCAGAAGCTTTGCAATTTTAAGAGTGCTGCATCCCTCTGCAAGATATCTCACTATTTTTGACTTTTCTGAGCCTGTCAAGTCCTTCTTTTGACCCATTTTGCCAAAGGAAAGGAAGTTGCCTAATAATTATGCACACCTGATATAGCGTGTTGATGTCATTAGACCGCACCCCTTCTCATTACAGAGATGCACATCACCTAATATGCTTAATTGGTAGTAGGCTTTCGAGCCTATACAGCTTGGAGTAAGACAACATGCATAAAGAGGATGATGTGGTCAAAATACTCATTTGCCTAATAATTCTGCACGTAGTGTACAGACCTCAGACCAGCCCCCTATCTATACAGACCTCAGACCAGCCCCCTATCTATACAGACCTCAGACTAGCCCCTATCTATACAGACCCCAGACTAGCCCCCTATATATACAGACCTCAGACCAGCTTCCTTTCTATACAGACCTCACATCATACCCTTATCTATACAGACTTCAGACCATACCCATACAAGGAGAGGTATTGTGTAAAACATGATGCCCAACTTACCTTTTTTCAGGGTGCTCTTTCCTTTGCAGTTGCGATCCCAGTGATCAGCTGTGGAGGACCTGGAGACAAGTGTCCTATTCCAGCACAACACCACCAGAAATGAAGTATTACAAGGGTCCTGTTTAAATCGGTGGACTATCTCTCTAATGCAAGATGTTGGGTCCTCCAGACAGTGAGATGCTAGTAGATGACTCCCCTTTCATCACACATTTGCCTTGATGTTTGTCACTGCTTCCTGAGGTTACTGTGCTGAACCTTGTACATTCAAGAGCCCACGACCACTTCTAGCAGGACCTGACATACACTGCTCGACTGTGTCTCCACCGACACCACAACCTCCTGAAGGCAGCTAAAAACAAAGCACTTCCCCAACTCCCTTTGTCAGGAAGGGAGATGAATTGTTTGTAAAATGTAAATTTTCTTTAGTAAAAGCCAGTGTGTTCTCCTCCCCCGCTACCAGAGAGAGCAGTTATCTGCACACACCCTGTTATTAGCCTGGACCTGGACACAGAAGCCTGGAGGGGGGGGGGGGGGGGTGGTCGGGGTGAAAACTTTACAGGCCGTATAGATATTAAGAATGTTTCATGACTAAAAATTTTACTTTTCTACATTCCAAGGGTAACATTGTACACAGGTGGCAGTATTATAGTAGTTATATTCTTGTACATAAGAGCAGTATTATAGTAGTTATATTCTTGTACATAGGAGCAGTATTATAGTAGTTATATTCTTGTACATAGGAGCAGTATTATAGTAGTTATATTCCTGTACATAGGAGTCAGTATTATAGTAGTTATATTCTTGTACATAGGAGCAGTATTATAGTAGTTATATTCTTGTACATAGGAGCAGTATTATAGTAGTTATATTATTGTACATAGGGGGCAGTATTATAGTAGTTATATTCTTGTACATAGGAGCAGTATTATAGTAGTTATATTCTTGTACATAGGAGCAGTATTATAGTAGTTATATTCTTGTACATAGGAGCAGTATTATAGTAGTTATATTATTGTACATAGGAGCTATTATAGTAGTTATTCTTGTACATGGAGCAGTTAAGTATTATATTCTTGTACATGGGAGCAGTATTATAGTAGTTATATTATTGTACATAGGAGGCAGTATTATAGTAGTTATATTCTTGTACATAGGAGCAGTATTATAGTAGTTATATTCTTGTACATAGGAGCAGTATTATAGTAGTTATATTCTTGTACATAGGAGGCAGTATTATAGTAGTTATATTCTTGTACATAGAAGTAGTATTATAGTAGTTATATTCTTGTACATAGGAGCAGTATTATAGTAGTTATATTCTTGTACATAGGAGGCAGTATTATAGTAGTTATATTCTTGTACATAGGAGGCAGTATTATAGTAGTTATATTCTTGTACATAGGAGTAGTATTATAGTAGTTATATTCTTGTACATAGGAACAGTATTATAGTAGTTATATTCTTGTACATAGGAGCAGTATTATAGTAGTTATATTCTTGTACATAGAAGTAGTATTATAGTAGTTATATTCTTGTACATAGGAGCAGTATTATAGTAGTTATATTCTTGTACATAGGAACAGTATTATAGTAGTTATATTCTTGTACATAGGAGCAGTATTATAGTAGTTATATTCTTGTACATAGAAGGCAGGATTATAGTAGGTTATATTCTTGGTACATAGGAGCAGTAGTATAGTAGTTATATTCTGTACATAGGAGCAGTATTATAGTAGTTATATTCCTGTACATAGGAGCAGTATTATAGTAGTTATATTCTTGTACATAGGAGCAGTATTATAGTAGTTATATTCTTGTACATAGGAGCAGTATTATAGTAGTTATATTCTTGTACATAGGAGGCAGTATTATAGTAGTTATATTCTTGTACATAGGAGCAGTATTATAGTAGTTATATTCTTGTACATAGGAGCAGTATTATAGTAGTTATATTCTTGTACATAGGAGCAGTATTATAGTATTATATTCTTGTACATAGGAGCAGTATTATAGTAGTTATATTCTTGTACATAGGAGCAGTAATTATAGTAGTTATATTCTTGTACATAGGAGCAGTATTATAGTAGTTATATTGTACATAGGAGCATATATAGTAGTTATATTATGTACTAGGATCAGTATTATAGTATTATAATTCTTGTACATATGAGCAGTATTATAGTAGTTATATTCTTGTACATAGGAGCAGTATTATAGTAGTTATATTCTTGTACATAGGAGCAGTATTATAGTAGTTATATTCTTGTACATAGGAGCAGTATAAGTAGTTATATTCTTGTACATAGGAGCAGTATTATAGTAGTTATATTCTTGTACATAGGAGTAGTATTATAGTAGTTATATTCTTGTACATAGGAGCAGTATTATAGTAGTTATATTCTTGTACATAGGAGCAGTATTAGTAGTATATTCTTGTACATAGGAGCAGTATTATAGTAGTTATATTCTTGTACATAGGAGCAGTATTATAGTAGTTATATTCTTGTACATAGGAGCAGTATTATAGTAGTTATATTCTTGTACAT
Organism: Bufo gargarizans; assembly: GCF_014858855.1. Taxonomy (NCBI): domain Eukaryota; kingdom Metazoa; phylum Chordata; class Amphibia; order Anura; family Bufonidae; genus Bufo; species Bufo gargarizans. The sequence goes on along the minus strand of NC_058081.1, from coordinate 1,123,424 downwards.
AGGAGCAGTATTATAGTAGTTATATTCTTGTACATAGGAGCAGTATTATAGTTTATTCTTGTACATAGGAGCAGTATTATAGTAGTTATATTCTTGTACATAGGAGCAGTATATAGTAGTTATATTCTTGTACATAGGAGCAGTATTATAGTAGTTATATTCTTGTACATAGGAGCAGTATTATAGTAGTTATATTCTTGTACATAGGAAGTATTATAGTAGTTATATTCTTGTACATAGGAGCAGTATTATAGTAGTTATATTCTTGTACATAGGAGCAGTATTATAGTAGTTATATTCTTGTACATAGGAGCAGTATTATAGTAGTTATATTCTTGTACATAGGAGCAGTATTATAGTATATTCTTGTACATAGGAGCAGTATTATAGTAGTTATATTCTTGTACATAGGAGCAGTATTATAGTAGTATATTCTTGTACATAGGAGCAGTATTATAGTAGTTATATTCTTGTACATAGGAGCAGTATTATAGTAGTTATATTCTTGTACATAGGAGCAGTATTATAGTAGTTATATTCTTGTACATAGGAGCAGTATTATAGTAGTTATATTCTTGTACATAGGAGCAGTATTATAGTAGTTATATTCTTGTACATAGGAGCAGTATTATAGTAGTTATATTCTTGTACATAGGAGCAGTATTATAGTAGTTATATTCTTGTACATAGGAGTATTATAGTAGTTATATTCTTGTACATAGGAGCAGTATTATAGTAGTTATATTCTTGTACATAGGAGCAGTATTATAGTAGTTATATTCTTGTACATAGGAGCAGTATTATAGTAGTTATATTCTTGTACATAGGAGCAGTATTAGTAGTTATATTCTTGTACATAGGAGCAGTATTATAGTAGTTATATTCGTACATAGGAACAGTATTATAGTAGTTATATTCTTGTACATAGGAGCAGTATTATAGTAGTTATATTCTTGTACATAGGAGCAGTATTATAGTAGTTATATTCTTGTACATAGGAGCAGTTATAGTAGTTATATTCTTGTACATAGGAGCAGTATTATAGTAGTTATATTCTTGTACATAGGAGCAGTATTATAGTAGTTATATTCTTGTACATAGGAGCAGTATTATAGTAGTTATATTCTTGTACATAGGAGCAGTATTATAGTTTAATTCTTGTACATAGGAGCAGTATTATAGTAGTTATATTCTTGTACATAGGAGCAGTATTATAGTAGTTATATTCTTGTACATAGGAGCAGTATTATAGTAGTTATATTCTTGTACATAGGAGCAGTATTATAGTAGTTATTTTTGTACATAGGAGCAGTATTATAGTAGTTATATTCTTGTACATAGGAGCAGTATTATAGTAGTTATATTCTTGTACATAGGAGCAGTATTATAGTAGTTATATTCTTGTACATAGGAGCAGTATTATAGTAGTTATATTCTTGTACATAGGAGCAGTATTATAGTTATATTCTTGTACATAGGAGCAGTATTATAGTAGTTATATTCTTGTACATAGGAGTAGTATTATAGTAGTTATATTCTTGTACATAGGAGCAGTATTATAGTAGTTATATTCTTGTACATAGGAGCAGTATTATAGTTGTGGTAGGGGCTGAGGTGTACATTGGCGTGGAGTCGGGAGGGATGCCTATCACCCTCCAAGATCTATCTGGCTGAACTGTGCCTGGACCCAGTGCGGGGTAGGCCTGAATAAGTGGGCAAGAAGACTACCCACGCTGTAGGAGGGAAATAGTTAATTGAACCGACCGACATGGGAGGTAAAAAGGGCCTGAGTGATTCAGGCCGGAGCTGTGCTGTTAAATGACCTGAGCGATTCGGGAAGGCACTGGGTAGTTAGTGACGTGACGGTCCAGGTGACGGCGGAAGAGCAAGCTTGGGTGATCCAGGATGAGAGAGGCAACGTGGGCCTGGGCGATCCAGGATGAGAGAGGCAACGTGGGCCTGGGCGACCCAGGATGACTGAAGAAGAGCGGGCCGGGGAGATCCAGAATGACAGAGACAGAGCGAGCCTGGGTGATCCAGGAAGACAGAGGCTAAGCGAGCCTGGGCGATCCAGCATGACCGAGGTAGGGCGAGCCTAGGGTATCCTAGACGACGGAGGCAGAGCGAGCCCGGGCGAACCGGGATGACAGAGACAGGATGAGCCTGGGCGATGCCGAATTGCAGAGACAGGGCGGGCCTGAGCGATCCAGGATGACAGGAGCAGAGCGAGCCTGGGCGATCCAGGGAGACAGGAGCAGAGCGAGCCTGGGCGATCCAGGGAGACAGGAGCAGAGCGAGCCTGGGCGATCCAGGGAGACAGGAGCAGAGCGAGCCTGGGCGATCCAGGGAGACAGGAGCAGAGCGAGCCTGGGCGATCCTGGATGACAGGAGCAGAGCGAGCCTGGACGATCCAGGATGACAGGAGCAGAGCGAGCCTGGGCGATCCAGGATGACAGGAGCAGAGCGAGCCTGGGCGATCCAGGATGACAGGAGCAGAGCGAGCCTGGGCGATCCAGGATGACAGGAGCAGAGCGAGCCTGGGCGATCCAGGATGACAGGAGCAGAGCGAGCCTGGGCGATCCAGGATGACAGGAGCAGAGCGAGCCTGGGCGATCCAGGATAACAGGAGCAGAGCAAGCCTGGGCGACCCAGGATGACAGGAGCAGAGCGAGCCTGGGCGACCCAGGATGACAGGAGCAGAGCGAGCCTGGGCGACGCAGGATGACAGGAGCAGAGCGAACCTGGGCGACCCAGGATGACAGGAGCAGAGCGAGCCTGGGCGACCCAGGATGACAGGAGCAGAGCGAGCCTGGGCGACCCAGGATGACAGGAGCAGAGCGAGCCTGGGCGACCCAGGATGACAGGAGCAGAGCGAGCCTGGGCGATCCAGGATGACAGGAGCAGAGCGAGCCTGGGCGATCCAGGATGACAGGAGCAGAGCGAGCCTGGGCGACCCAGGACGACCGAGGCAGGGCGAGCCTGAATGATCCTGGATGGCAGAGGCAGGGCGAGCCTGGGCGATCCAGGATGACAGAGACCTCAGATGACGTGGGAGTGTGTCAAAAAGCAGGGAAGACAGACAAAAGGCGGAAGCATGATACCTGAAGAATTCGGAGGACTGAATAAACAACAGCACCGCGGCCCTGTTTGTTATAAGAAAAGATTGCCCAAAATGGTACATTAGGAAACCGGAAAATGGCCGGCAACAAAATCCCACGGCTAAAACAACATTCATGGGGTTAGCTACCCCAGAGGGGATAACCTGTGCTACATCTGGTAGCAGCCGTGGAAGGTGCAGTTTCTGGTTCCAGTCGAGGAGGCATAGAGCGGTTGTGCAGCAATTGATAGGCACTTGTGGGAATAGGGGTCCACTGGAGGTTCGAACCTACTTAACCTAGGCCAGCGGTAGCATAGACGATGGGAACCAGAACCGCAGTTCTAGACCCCGCAGCAGCGTCCGCAAGGCAGCACCTTAATGATCACACCGGTGTCTGGTCTCTCCGCTGCGTTCCCGAAGCTTCTTTTCTCTTCCCCCCTTTTTTTTTTTTTTTTTTACCGGAATGGAGAAACAGGTCGGCCAGCCCCGTGCCTGCCAACCATGGCTTCTCGGCTGGAATGTGCTGCAAAATAAATGAAACAATAGAAAACCATCCATGCAATTATACCTAATTACAGTTGTAGATACCCCCAGGTCCGGTGTACTAAAGAAGAACTTGTACCAATTATATTTAATATTATCATTGTTCTTGAACATCGCTTTAGGAGAGCAGGGAAGAGAAGGAAGAAGCGGGACCGGAGGACCGGGCGGGGAGCAGGAAGGATGACAGAGGCAGCGTGGGCCTGGGTGATCCAGGATGACAGAGGCAGAATGGGCCTGGGCGATCCAGGATGACAGAGGCAGAACGAGCCTGGGTGATCCAGGATGACAGAGGCAGAACGGGCCTGGGTGATCCAGGATGACAGAGGCAGGAACGAGCCTGGACGATCCAGGATGACAGAGGCAGGAACGAGCCTGGACGATCCAGGATGACAGAGGCAGGAACGAGCCTGGACGATCCAGGATGACAGACAGGAACGAGCCTGGGTGATCCAGGATGACAGAGACAGGAACGAGCCTGGGCGATCCAGGATGACAGAGGCAGAACGAGCCTGGGCGATCCAGGATGACAGAGGCAGAACGGGCCTGGGTGATCCAGGATGACAGAGGCAGGAACGAGCCTGGACGATCCAGGATGACAGAGGCAGGAACGAGCCTGGACGATCCAGGATGACAGAGGCAGGAACGAGCCTGGACGATCCAGGATGACAGACAGGAACGAGCCTGGGTGATCCAGGATGACAGAGACAGGAACGAGCCTGGGCGATCCAGGATGACAGAGACAGGAACGAGCCTGGGCGATCCAGGATGACAGAGGCAGGAACGAGCCTGGACGATCCAGGATGACAGACAGGAACGAGCCTGGGCGATCCAGGATGACAGAGACAGGAACGAGCCTGGACGATCCAGGATGACAGACAGGACAGAGCCTGGGCGATCCAGGATGACAGACAGGAACGAGCCTGGACGATCCAGGATGACAGACAGGAACGAGCCTGGGCGATCCAGGATGACAGACAGGAACGAGCCTGGGCGATCCAGGATGACAGAGACAGGAACGAGCCTGGACGATCCAGGATGACAGAGACAGGAACGAGCCTGGACGATCCAGGATGACAGACAGGAACGAGCCTGGGCGATCCAGGATGACAGAGACAGGAACGAGCCTGGGCGATCCAGGATGACAGAGACAGGAACGAGCCTGGGCGATCCAGGATGACAGAGGCGGAACGAGCCTGGGCGATCCAGGATGACAGAGGCGGAACGAGCCTGGGCGATCCAGGAAGACTACGGATGATGTGTGCGAGCGAGATAAGAAGCATGGAAAACAGACCCAAGTATAGACAAAAAGCAATAATCAGCACCCAGGTGTAACACGGCGGTGCCACGCGCATGTGCCCAGGAGGGCGGCAGACACGGCCGCCAGACACGTGTGCACAGGACGGCGGCACCAACGCCGCTGCGCCATAAACAAATGAACCGGGGCCACCTGTTTAAGGAAATATCCACATCTCTCAGAGGACATTGTGGAAACAAACATTGTAAAAAATGACAACCTATAAAAAACAGTGCAGAGCATTGTCTGATGTTGGGGGCGGAAGACATATGGTGAGATGCACGAGCACGGAACAAGGGTAGAATTCGCAAGAGCAGTGGATACAGCGTATCTATCATGTGTATCGCGTGTTATCCTGGGTATATCACATATATGATATATAGGATATATATATGTAGGGGTGTTGAAGCATAATAATACTGCACTATAATTGTTATTTGAAGCAATGTCAACTCCATAGTTCTGTATATCTGAGGCCTCATTGCTGTGTAAGTGTTGCCTGAAGAGGGTATGCATGCATAATATAAACCATGCTTGAGCAGGTATCGGCGTGCGTTCCGCGCTGGAATGCACGCCAATCCGACCACAAGAAGCACGGAACATGGGGGCCCGGACAGGATGTTGCTGTGAGGAGGGACCCGGTGGGGACAGAGCTTACCTGCCCTGGGGCCGCTGCCCTGGAGTCGTCTGGCTGCATGAAGCAACCGTCCTCAGGGTGAGGACGCATGAGGGAGATATAGTCAGCAGCCCGGCCCACAAATACAGGCTGTAACCAGCCTTAATACTAGTTATATTCTTGTACATAGGAGTAGTATTATAGTAGTTATATTCTTGTACATAGGAGGCAGTATTATAGTAGTTATATTCTTGTACATAGGAGTAGTATTATAGTAGTTATATTCTCGTACATAGGAGCAGTATTATAGTAGTTATATTCTTGTACATAGGAGCAGTATTATAGTAGTTATATTCTTGTACATAGGAGCAGTATTATAGTAGTTATATTCTTGTACATAGGAGCAGTATTATAGTAGTTATATTCTTGTACTAGGAGCAGTATTATAGTAGTTATATTCTTGTACATAGGAGCAGTATTATAGTAGTTAGATTCTTGTACATAGGATCATATTATAGTAGTTATATTCTTGTACATAGGAGCAGTTTATAGTAGTTATATTCTGTACATAGGAGCAGTATTATAGTATTATATTCTTGTACTAGAGGCGTATTATAGTAGTTATAGTCTTGTACATAGAGCAGTATATAGTAGTTATATTACTTGTACATAGGAGCAGTATTATAGTAGTTATATTCTTGTACATAGAGGCAGTATTATAGTAGTGTAGATACTGTACATAGGAGCAGTATTATAGTAGTTATATTCTTGTACATAGGAGCGTATTATAGTAGTTATATTCTTGTACATAGGGAGCAGTATGATAGTAGTTATAGTCTTGTACATAGGAGCAGTATTATAGTAGTTATATTCTGTACATAGGAGCAGTATTATAGTAGTTATATTCTTGTACATAGGAGCAGTATTATAGTAGTTATATTCTTGTACATAGGAGCAGTATTATAGTAGTTATATTCTTGTACATAGGAGCAGTATTATAGTAGTTATATCTTGTACATAGGAGCAGTATTAGTAGTTATATTCTTGTACATAGGAGCAGTATTATAGTAGTTATATTCTTGTACATAGGAGCAGTATTATAGTAGTTATATTCTTGTACATAGGAGCAGTATTATAGTAGTTATATTCTTGTACATAGGAGCAGTATTATAGTAGTTATATTCTTGTACATAGGAGCAGTATTATAGTAGTTATATTCTTGTACATAGGAGCAGTATTATAGTAGTTATATTCTTGTACATAGGAGCAGTATTATAGTAGTTATATTCTTGTACATAGGAGCAGTATTATAGTAGTTATATTCTTGTACATAGGAGCAGTATTATAGTAGTTATATTCTTGTACATAGGAGCAGTATTATAGTAGTTATATTCTTGTACATAGGAGCAGTATTATAGTTATATTCTTGTACATAGGAGCAGTATTATAGTAGTTATATTCTTGTACATAGGAGCAGTATTATAGTAGTTATATTCTTGTACATAGGAGCAGTATTATAGTAGTTATTCTTGTACATAGGAGCAGTATTATAGTAGTTATATTCTTGTACATAGGAGCAGTATTATAGTAGTTATATTCTTGTACATAGGAGCAGTATTATAGTAGTTATATTCTTGTACATAGGAGCAGTATATAGTAGTTATATTCTTGTACATAGGAGCAGTATTATAGTAGTTTATTCTTGTACATAGGAGCAGTATTATAGTAGTTATATTCTTGTACATAGGAGCAGTATTATAGTAGTTATATTCTTGTACATAGGAGCAGTATTATAGTAGTTATATTCTTGTACATAGGAGCAGTATTATAGTTATATTCTTGTACATAGGAGGCAGTATTATAGTAGTTATATTCTTGTACATAGGAGCAGTATTATAGTAGTTATATTCTTGTACATAGGAGCAGTATTATAGTAGTTATAGTCTTGTACATAGGAGGCAGTATTATAGTAGTTATATTCTTGTACATAGGAGCAGTATTATAGAGTTATATTCTTGTACATAGGAGCCAGTATTATAGTAGATTATATTCCTGTACATAGGAGCAGTATTATAGTAGTTATATTCTTGTAAATAGGAGCAGTATTATAGCAGTTATTAGTCTTGTACATAGGAGCAGGTATTATAGTAGTTATATTCTTGTACATAGGAGGAGTAATTATAGTAGTTATATTCTTGTACATAGAGGCAGTATTATAGTAGTTATCTACTTGTACATAGGAGCAGGTATTATAGTAGTTATATTCTTGTACATTAGGAGCAGTATTATAGTAGCTTATATTCTTGTACATTAGGGCAGTTATTATAGTAGTTATATTCTTGTACATAGGAGCAGTATTATAGTAGTTATATTCTTGTACATAGAGCAGTATTATAGTATTATATTCTTGTACATAGGAGGCAGTATTATAGTATATATTCTTGTACATAGAGCAGTATTATAAGTAGTTATATTCTTGTACATAGAGCAGTATTTATAGTAGTTATATTCTTGTACATAGGAGCAGTATTATAGTAGTTATATTCTTGTACATAGGAGCAGTATTATAGTAGTTATATTCTTGTACATAGGAGCAGTATTATAGTAGTTATATTCTTGTACATAGGAGCAGTATTATAGTAGTTATATTCTTGTACATAGGAGCAGTATTATAGTAGTTATATTCTTGTACATAGGAGCAGTATTATAGTAGTTATATTCTTGTACATAGGAAGTATTATAGTAGTTATATTCTTGTACATAGGAGCATATTATAGTAGTTATATTCTTGTACATAGGAGCAGTATTATAGTAGTTATATTCTTGTACATAGGAGCAGTATTATAGTAGTTATATTCTTGTACATAGGAGCAGTATTATAGTAGTTATATTCTTGTACATAGGAGCAGTATTATAGTAGTTATATTCTTGTACATAGGAGCAGTATTATAGTAGTTATATTCTTGTACATAGCAGTATTATAGTAGTTATATTCTTGTACATAGGAGCAGTAATTATAGGTATATATTCTTGTAATAGGAGCAGTATTATAGTAGTTATATCTTGTACATAGGCAGCAGTATTATAGTAGTTATATTCCTTGTACATAGGAGCAGTATTATAGTAGTTATATTCTTGTACATAGGAGCAGTATTATAGTAGTTATATTCTTGTACATAGGAGCAGTATTATAGTAGTTATATCCTGTACATAGGAGGCAGTATTATAGTAGTTATATTCTTGTACATAGGAGCAGTATTATAGTAGTTATATTCTTGTACATAGGAGCAGTATTATAGTAGTTATATTCTTGTACATAGGAGCAGTATTATAGTAGTTATATTCTTGTACATAGGAGCAGTATTATAGTAGTATATTCTTGTACATAGGAGACAGTATTATAGTAGTTATATTCTTGTACATAGTAGCAGTATTATAGTAGTTATATCTTGTACATAGGAGGCAGTATTATAGTAGTTATATCTTGTACATAGGAGCAGTATTATAGTAGTTATATTCTTGTACATAGGAGCAGTATTATAGTAGATATATTCTTGTACATAGGAGCAGTATTATAGTAGTTATATTCTTGTACATAGGAGCAGTATTATAGTAGTTATATTCTTGTACATAGGAACAGTATTATAGTAGTTATATTCTTGTACATAGGAGCAGTATTATAGTAGTTATATTCTTGTACATAGTAGGCAGTATTATAGTAGTTATATCCTTGTACATAGGAGGCAGTATTATAGTAGTTATATTCTTGTACATAGGAGGCAGTATTATAGTAGTTATATTCTTGTACATAGGAGCAGTATTATAGTAGTTATATTCTTGTACATAGTAGGCAGTATTATAGTAGTTATATTCCTGTACATAGGAGGCAGTATTATAGTAGTAATATTCTTGTACATATGAGGCAGTATTATAGTAGTTATATTCTTGTACATAGGAGCAGTATTATAGCACTTATATTCTAGTACATAGGAGACTGCTGCCTTGCACCCAGGATTCTGCAAAAGGCAATATCCAGTCCCTGATACTATTCACCCACAGGGAGCTGTTCTCTGAGTCCAGGCAACCAAAATTAACTTTTAGAAACATGGAGTCAAAGAACACCCTTGGATTTATCATATCCAGCCCATCCTCTTTCCTCTGCAGGTATGTTATACCCCTCTTTATCAGGTTAAACCTGTTCCCCCAAAGAAGCTGGAAGAACAGGCTAAAGAGCCTAGCCGAGAAAGATTCTTGCAAAGGAAAAATTACAGATACGTACAGGAAGACAGGGACCAGGTAAGTATTTAATATTTTAACCCTTTCTCTATAAGTCAGCCTCCAGTTCTTCCATCGACGAACCTTTGCATTTCCGGCTTCCAATTTATCTTGCCAATTTATCCTGGCATTATCATCCATCCCAAATTTAACCCCTAAGATCTTAATATAGGTGGAGGTTTACGCGAATTGTGGCAGATCAAAGTCTGGATCAGAATTCAGTGTCCAGAAAGCTTGACTCTTCTCAAGGTTGACCAGAGACCCTGAGGCCTTCGAGTAGCTTCTGATAGCTGCCGACATCTGCACCTCACGAGGCTCAGATATCACCACAGTAACATCACCCGCATAGGCAACAACACTCAGAGGCAAGCAGTGGGGGACCGGCACCCCCGAAAACACATACAGTAAACACATACAGTAGTGGATTTAACGGGCAACCCTGTCTCACCCCTGCCGCAACCCTGAATGTGCCACCCTGCCAACCATTGACCAGAGGAAAGCTCTCTGCCTCTCTATACGGTACTTTGACAAAGTGGCCCATAGATACTTATGGTCTACTCTGTTGGAGGCTTTATCCTGGTCAAGACCTACAACATATCTCCTACACCTCAGAGCTTTACATCTCTCAAACATCTTCCTTATCGAGATGACTGCTCCAGAGATGTTCCACCCTTTTACTGTGCCAAACTGACAGCCTGCCAACAGTGCCCGGGACAAAAAGACTAATCTAGAGAAAAGGATTTTTGCCAGAATCTTCCTGTTGACATTCAAGAGGGCAATTGGCCTCCAGTTCTTGATGTCGCTAGGCTCCTTACCTTTAGACAGCAGAATTAACGAGGACACCCTCATGGACGGAGGCATCAGGTGATTTTCTAGACAATATTTGTACACGTCCACGAGGATTGGAGCTAAGTGGTCTCTGAACTTCTTATAAACTTCTGCTATTATACCATCTGGACCTGGTGCCTTCTTCAGATGTAACTGATCAATGGCCACTTTAACCTGTTCCACCGTTAATTCTGCTGTTAAAGGAGAAAAGTCCAAATCATTAGTATCAGGGCCTGGAGTTGCCTCCAAGAATTGAGCCATCTTCTCTTTATCCAAAACCTTCTTCTGAAATAAGTCAGTATAGTAAGATCTCACCACCCCCAGGATACCCTCCTGAGATTCCTGCAGAGCACACTGGGAGTCAGTGATACCTGTGAGCACTTTGTTTGCCACATGCTCCTGACAGCTCTCAAAGGGATCAGGTGACCCTAAGGACCCATAATCCTGCTCAAGAAACAGGAGCTGTACCTGCTGTACTGATACTATACTGCCTTATCTCAGATTTCAGTCGGTTTATCTTTTGTTGCCCCCCCCCCCCCCAATCTGCTGAATACAGTGACTCCAATTCTTTCCGCAGCTTGAGATACTGGCTGTACTTACTCTTCCCTTTTTTAAAAGACAGTCTCCTTAAGAGGGATCTGATCTCATCCTTGACGTCCTCCCACCAGTCTGCCATGTTGTCATAAAAATCTGTTCTCTCTAGCTGACCCTGAAGAAGGGAGTGGATGCAGCTCTGGATGTAAGAATCATCCAAGAGGCTGGAGTTGAGTTTCCATAACCCTCTCCTGAGATCAGGGCGCTTGGTGGTTCCCAAACAGAAATACAAGGCCAGGTGGTCAGAATAAAGGACAACTTTTTCACTCCTCTCACCAATGTTTTCAGAAGGACTCACTAGAGCTAAGTCTATCCAACTGTTTCTACCAGCACAAGAATATGTAAATGCTGGCTTTCTACCACCACATGCAAACACATCAGACAAACCAGCCTAAAGAATCATCCTGTTTAGGACCTTAGAGTCTCTAGTAAGGGGTCTGTCTGTAGGTCTGTCACTGAGTGTCATAGTGGCATTAAAATCCCCCACCATAACCACAGGAACATATGTGAACAAGTATGGCTTTACCTCATTAAACAGGTTAATCCTCTCAGTCACTGTCTGTGGACCATAGATATTTATGAGCCGGAGCCTTCTACCTCGGATTGTGATTTCCAGAAATAGACACCTTCCCATTGAAACCTCTGTTAATCGATGTATGGTCATATCACTGGTGTTAAACAGTATGGAGACCCTGGCATATGGTTCCACAGCCAGCGACCAGAAGGAAGGACCAGACCGCCATTCTCTCTCTGCCTCTAGTAAAAGACCCAAAGTATTTAGATGGGTCTCCTGCAAGAAGAAGACATCAGCATTCAAATACTTCAGATGTTCATACACGTGCCTTGTTCTCCTTACTTTCATGCTATTCACATTACTTGAAATTACTTTAAGTTGAAAATCAGCCATCATAGTAATCAGGGGCGTAACTAGACTGTTATGGGCCCCAGTGCAAAACTTGAATTTTTACAAAGAAGCTGCAATTTTTCTTACACTAAGCCCAATGCAAGGCTACACTCACCCAGTCCTAATAAAATCTGGTCCTACCTCATCCAGGGTGTCGCTGGCGTCGGCGTGATGTCCACTGGATCCAAAACAAGGTCCCTGCGCTGATAGAGAAAAAAAGAATAATCACATAAGGAAGGGATGGTGACTGCCCCTGTGAAATCACCAGCAGGGGGCGCTGTGCTGGTCCTGTAAGACTGAGCCATGCCAATGTATAGCAGGATAATCTAGGACATTTCCCCTAAATGCTGCTACATAGTACTAATGCCCACATTGTGGTCACTCACAGTACTAATGCCCATCTTGTGGCCCCTTCACAAAAGATATGTCCTTCTTGTGGCCCCTCACAGCAGTTATGCCCACCTTTGTTCCAGTCACAGTAGTTATGCCCAGATATGTGCCCCCCTCACAGTACTTATATCCAGATATGTGCCCCCTCACAGTAGTTATACCAGATATGTGTCCCTTCATAGTAGCGATGCCCAGATATGTGCCCCCTCACAGTAGTTATGCCCAGATATGTGCCCCTCACAGTAGTTATACCAGATATGTGTCCCTTCATAGTAGCAATGCCCAGATATGTGCCCCCTCACAGTAGTTATGCCAGATTAGAGATGCCCACCATCATCAGTGCCAGAAAGGGAGTCACACACTGCACAGGGGGCACCATCATCATCAGTACTAGGGAGGGAACCACACACTGCACAGGGGGCATCATCATCAGTGCCTTCCTTCCCCCCTCCCCCAGTCTGCAGCTTTAGGGGGGAAAAAACAAAAAAAACACATGCTTAGCTGAGTCCTTGATGATGTGCTCCCACACTCATTCCCGGTCTTTCAGTGCTCCTCCCACAGCCAGCAGCGCAATGTGCGGCCAGCAGGGGGAGCGCTGGAGCCCTGCTTCACTCTGGATACAGCCCGGCCGGCAGTGACAAGAACTGCCGGGTGTCTGTGTGAGTGTGAGTGTGAGTGTGCGCCCCCCCCCCCCCCCTCCTTTGCCTCTGCGCCAACCACCCCTTCCCCCCGCTCATTTTATACAGTACATGTTTGAAGAGCGCTCAGACGGGGCCCGGCATTGTCACTGTACTTCATGCCGGGCCCCGTCAGAGCACTCCATGAGTCAGGGCTTTACTCCGTCTTTACGTCCTGCGGGCCCCCCTGACTTAAGGGCCCGGTCGCAAGTGCGACCGCTGCGACCCCTATAGCTACGCCACTGATAGTAATACACACTACAAGTAATGCAGAGATTAAACCGGTCATCATATATCAGAGTCTGAACCTTCCCGCTGACCACCAGTCTCCATGTCTGAATCGGACTGCCTCTCAAGTTGAATGTTTTTTTTAATTTTTTTAGGGAGGGTCATCATCTGGGTCCTCATCATATTCAGCCATCATACGTTTTAAATAATTTTCTATTTCTGCCTCTGTGTCTGACTTATTGGCGGTCATTGTCCCATCTGGTCTACTGTCCACTTTCACCTTACTTGGCTTTTGAACAGTGGTCCACTCACCCTCAGGCTTACGGCTGGACTTATCTTTTTTCCTTCTCTTAGTCTGTTTATTTTCTCCAATAATGGACACTGGTGCAGAAGCAGAGACAACCTCTGAGACGCTTCCCGGTCCTCCGGTACTAATGAAGCGCTTCCAAAATGGTATTCGCCCCATAAGACCCTGGGGCGAAAAGTATTTAAAAAAAAAGTTTCATTTTTCCGCCCCCACCGTCTCTGCGCCCTAAGGCAGACGCTTTGTCTGCCTTATTATAGCGCTGGCCCTAGCGGAGCTTATGACCCTCATGTGATTAGATATTGAAAGATTCTCATCCTTTTTCGCTGAGATGGTATTGGTGTGGTCGGAAATTATTCCCTGGGTGGTATGGCATGGTGCCAAAGATGCTGAGGCTGCTGAGAAGTGCAGGGGGACGGTCAATTCCTGCATGTCCCGTTTTGTGCGATCCCGTGGCAGTATCGTAGTGCGTCATCGACAACTTGAAGGGGATAATAGGTATCTAATGAGGCCGGATGGTGTCCATCTCATGGAGATTGGCCTTGACATCTTTGTTTCCGTCCTGCAGGACGGTATTGAACAGGCTATGTTTTTGCTGGGTGGTGGTCGGAGCCCCATCTAAGGTAACGGGCTTTCCTCCGTGGCGGCATTTGTTACAAAAGAGAGTTGGTGATAGCTGTTGGCATTTGCCGTTCAAATAAACAAGCTGTGGCCGATCATCACCCAGCAAAAAGCTAACTCTGTTGTCTGAGTGTTCTTTACGTGCAAGTTCTGGTTACAATAGGGGCCCCCCTTTGGAGCAGAGGGATTATTTTCCCTTCCCCTCCCTGAATTACCAACATTACCTTTCTTCTCTGCTGTTACTTTCTTTACATCCTGGATTCTTACTGTACTGGGACGGCTGACACCATGACTGGGACTTCTGACAACATGACCGCTGACATTCTGCACATTCATCTTCTTCAGAATAACTTTGGGATTTTCATCCACAGGTAGAAAGGACTGGGAATTGTTTCCTAGGTTAGGCCTTGGAGCCTGGGCCTTGCCTGGGGAGCATCCCTGCCCGGGTTGGCCCCTCCCTGGGCCAGCTCCAGACATGGGAGAGCTACTGAGACACAACCTCTTAGCTAGGAGGCAGTATTATAGTAGTTATATTCTTTGTCAATTATCTTTTTATTGAGCAAGGTCAAGCAAGAACATGACAAAATTGACTCAGCATACAAAATAGTGCAAGATAATATCCAAATAGAGGATAGGCACATCCCCAGCATTTGATTGCAGACTGCGTAGATGAAGATATACAAACGGAGAATCTTATCTAACAGTTTAAGTACTATGAGTAAGGCACTATTTCAGGCCAATGGGGAGGCCTATTTACATTTCTGTGACGTTACATACACACACAGGCTGTATCTTTGTTTAGTGCAGATAACCACTTATATGATATTCTTAACCCCCTCAGCCCCCCAGCTGAGACCCCCTAGCTGAGACCCCCTAGCTGAGACCCCCTAGCTGAAACACCCTTAATGACCAGGCCACTTTTTACCCTTCTGCACTACACTACTTTCACCGTTTATTGCTCGGTCATGCAACTTACCACCCAAATGAATTTTACCTCCTTTTCTTCTCACTAATAGAGCTTTCATTTGGTGGTATTTCATTGCTGCTGACATTTTTTGTTATTAATCGAAATTTAACGATTGTTTTGCAAAAAAATTACATTTTTCACTTTCAGTTGTAAAATTTTGCAAAAAAAACGACATCCATATATAAATTTTTCGCTAAATTTATTGTTCTACATGCCTTTGATAAAAAAAAATGTTTGGGTAAAGAAAAAATGGTTTGGGTAAAAGTTATAGCGTTTACAAACTATGGTACAAAAATGTAAATTTCCGCTTTTTGAAGCAGCTCTGACTTTCTGAGCACCTGTCATGTTTCCTGAGGTTCTACAATGCCCAGACAGTACAAACACCCCACAAATGACCCCATTTCGGAAAGTAGACACCCTAAGGTATTCGCTGATAGGCATAGTGAGTTCATAGAACTTTTTATTTTTTGTCACAAGTTAGCGGAAAATGATGATTTATTTTTTATTTATTTTTTTTCTTATAAAGTCTCATATTCCACTAACTTGTGACAAAAAATAAAAAATTCGAGGAACTCGCCATGCCCCTCACGGAATACCCTGAGGTGTCTTCTTTCCAAAATGGGGTCACTTGTGGCGTAGTTATACTGCCCTGGCATTCTAGGGGCCCATATGCGTGAGAAGTAGTTTGCAATCAAAATCTGTAAAAAATGACCGGTGAAATCCGAAAGGTGCTCTTTGGAATATGTGCCCCTTTGCCCACCTTGGCTGCAGAAAAGTGTCACACATCTGGTATCGCCGTACTCGGGAGATGTTGGGGAATGTGTTTTGGGGTGTCATTTTACATATACCCATGCTGGGTGAGAAAAATATCTTGGTCAAATGCCAACTTTGTATAAAAAAATGGGAAATGTTGTCTTATACCAAGATATTTATCTCACCCAGCATGGGTATATGTAAAATGACACCCCAAAACACATTCCCCAACTTCTCCTGAGTACGGCAATACCACATGTGTGACACTTTTTTGCAGCCTAGATGCGCAAAGCGGCCCAAATTCCTTTTAGGAGGGCATTTTTAGACATTTGGATCCCAGACTTCTTCTCACGCTTTCGGGCCCCTAACATGCCAGGTCAGTATAAATACCCCACATGTGACCCTATTTTGGAAAGAAGACACCCCAAGGTATTCAATGAGGGGCATGGCGAGTTCATAGAATTTTTATTTTTTTTGGCACAAGTTAGCGGAAATTGGTTTTATTTGTATTTTCTCACAAAGTCTCCCTTTCCGCTAACGTTAAAAAAAAATTAAATCTTTCATGGACTCAATATGCCCCTCACGGAATACCTTGGGGTGTCTTCTTTCCGAAATGGGGTCACATGTGGGGTATTTATACTGCCCTGGCATTTTAGGGGCCCTAAAGTGTGAGAAGAAGTCTGGAATATAAATGTCTAAAATTTTTTACGCATTTGGATTCCGTGAGGGGTATGGTGAGTTCATGTGAGATTTTATTTTTTGACACAAGTTAGTGGAATATGAGACTTTGTAAGAAAAAACAAACAAAAAACTATTTCCACTAACTTGGGCCAAAAAAATGTCTGAATGGAGCCTTACAGGGGGGTGATCAATGACAGGGGGGTGATCACCCATATAGACTTCCTGATCACCCCCCTGTCATTGATCACCCCCTGTAAGGCTCCGTTCAGACGTCCGTATGATTTTTACGGATCCACGGATACATGGATCGGATCTGCAAAACACATACGGACGTCTGAATGGAGCCTTACAGGGGGGTGATCAATGACAGGGGGTGATCAGGGAGTGTATATGGGTGATCACCCCCCTGTAAGACTCCATTCAGACGTCCATATGTGTTTTGCGGATCCGATCCATGTATCCGTGGATCCGTAAAAATCATACGGACGTCTGAATGGAGCCTTACAGGGGGGTGATCAATGACAGGGGGGTGATCAGGGTGTCTATATGGGTGATCACCCCCCTGTAAGACTCCATTCAGACGTCCGTTTGCGTTTTGCGGATCCGATCCATGTATCCGTGGATCCGTAAAAATCATACGGACGTCTGAATGGAGCCTTACAGGGGGGTGATCAATGACAGGGGGGTGATCAGGGTGTCTATATGGGTGATCACCCCCCTGTAAGGCTCCATTCAGACGTCCGTATGCGTTTTGCGGATCCGATCCATGTATCCGTGGATCCGTAAAAATCATACGGACCTCTGAATGGAGCCTTACAGGGGGGTGATCAATGACAGGGGGGTGATCAATGACAAGGGGGTGATCAGGGAGTCTATATGGGGTGATCAGGGGTTAATAAGGGGTTAATAAGTGACAGGGGGGGTGTAGTGTAGTGTGGTGTTTGGTGGTACTTTACTAAGCTGCCTGTATCCTCTGGTGGTCGATCCAAACAAAAGGAACCACCAGAGGACCAGGTAGCAGGTATATTAGACGCTGTTATCAAAACAGCGTCTAATATACCTGTTAGGGGTTAAAAAAATCACATCTCCAGCCTGCCAGCGAGCGATCACCGCTGGCAGGCTGGAGATCCAATCTCTTATAGACATTGTGGGGGGCAGAGAAAAAAGTATAGTCCCGGCCAATTGGGTGTACCAGGCGCCATGCATCTACTAATTTTGCGTCCGCAATGTGGGCATTAATGTGGCCCAATGTCGTCTGGGTTTGCTGTGTGGAACCATCTGAGGTGTCCATGAAGGGGTTCAAGGCCACATTAAGATCCCCGCCAACCAGACAGATCCCCTCAGCAAAAGCAGTGAATTTTTGCATAGTTTGGGAAATCCAGGACTTTTGTCCTCTATTGGGGCTGTACAGGCTGGCTAAGGTCACCGGTTGCGTGCCAATGACACCCTTCACAAAAACAAATCTGCCCTCCGAGTCTGTCTGAGTGGCCAACATTTTGAAAGGGACACGTTTGGCTATAGCAATGCCCACCCCCCTTTTAGCTTTGTCAAACGTACTGAGGAACCAGTTATTGAAATAACCTTTCTGAAGTGTGGGTACACGTGCAGTCTTAAAGTGCAACTCCTGAAAAAAACAAATATGCGGGATTTCCGTAGCAGGCGTATAAACTGCGACCGTTTTTGTGGAGTACTAAAACCCCTTACATTAAAGGATGTACATTTGATCAGTGACATCTTCTATAATCCTGAGCCCCCTCCAGCATCAGCCTATCATACTTGTGCATTAGAGATCTAGAGTAACATAGAACACAAACATAGCCAACATTTCAGAACCTGGAATTGTGGCCAGGCAACAGAAAAGAGGGGAAGCACACCCCACACGTCCCAGCAGAAGTTGCACGGTCAGCGTGTGGACCCCATCAATAGTGCGCTTACACCAGGACTGCGCAGGTGAAACCCTGTTGTAGTACATGTGGGGGGGATCTTAAAATCCTAAAAAAAAGATCCTAGATAACCAGCACTACCCGCTAGTCCTGGTGCAACGCAGTAATGTGCATTGTGTAACATAACCTATTTTAATTGGCTGGTGTTGATAAGAATGGCATATCATGGGGGCCTATCACTTAGCCAACAATCAAACGATATAATGATAATATACCGGGGAATAGACATATCAATCAGAACATCGGCATACTACGCATATACTTGCATGAATGGTTAGGGCAAGTAGGGGGGTGACAGCAGTCCTCATCTGCTACTCACAGGGAGAAAACTAGCTTAAGGTAGAGATTAACCCTTAGGCAGCCGACGTTCAAGTGTCCCGGAACCTGGAGCCGGTCTTCCTCTTTGGTAAGGCTTTGGTCCACCTCTGAACCCCTGGCAGTTCTGGCAGCGGTATCCCGGTCTCCGCCGAGGGTAGCCATGATGGGATGTCTAGCGGGGTGGTCTGAAGGAGCTCCCACGTTGCGGCTAGGTCCCCTGGAACTCGGATAGTACACCTTCTGCCCCCTATTGCAAACGTGAGGCCGAAGGGAAACAGCCATTTGTAGGGGGTCTTGATGTGGCGCAGATGGTCAGTGAGGGGTCGGAGGGCCCTCCGCTTGTTCAGCATGGATGGTGCCAAATCCTGGAACATGAGGATCTTGGCCACGTTGTAGGAGAGTTCCTTTTGCTCTCTAGCTGCCCGAAACAGTGCCGCTGTATCGGTATATTTCAGCAGGCCACATACCACGTCTCTAGGATTTTCATTATCCTTTGGTTTCGGTCTAAGTGACCGATGGATGCGCTCAATTTCAATATCAGCAGCGCTCTCGGTTCCCAAGAGGCTGACAAAGATGGCGGCCGCCGCCTCTGGCAAGTCCTCGTGTGGTATCTGCTCTGGAAGGCCACGCAGGCGTATATTTTTCCGCCTGTTGCGGTTTTCTTGGTCCTCAATGAGGGAGAAAGCAGTGTCCAGGGAGTCCATGCAAGCTGCAGTGTTATCTCCCAGAGTGCGGGCAAAGGTCAGAATAGCTGCTTGATTACCTTCCAGCGTCTCCACCCGGTGCCCTATCTGCTTGATGTCGGACTTAATCTCCTGAAGATCATGGAGCACTGGTGCAATAGCCGATGAGAGGGCCTGCTGGAGGAATTTCCTCGATATAGGAGCTATGCCTGGTTGCGGCAGCCCATCATCTAAGTCCGTATTTACTCCCGTAGCACCTTCTGCATCTTGTGACCAGTCATCTGGATCATGCGGCGCCATCTTGGCCGCACCGCTCATGCTGCTGGAGGGCTTCTTGTTTAGGTACTTCTCCATATCTGAGACCCCTCGATCCGGTTTCGGGGGGTCAGTCTTGTCTCTGGGAATGCTTCTGCTGATTTTCCCCATACTTTGTTGGGTAAAGTGCGAATTTAACCAGGTTGCAGGATTGCAGGGAGAGGAGCTCTCCTACATGCGTCTGACCAGGTCGTCAGTCAGGCTCCGCCCCCCGTAGTTACAGTATATTCTTGTACATAGGAGCAGTATTATAGTAGTTACAGTATATTCTTGTACATAGGAGGCAGTTTTATAGTAGTTATATTCTTGTCAATTTTCTTATCCATCTCACCATCTTAGCCATGTGGTCAGCACCTTACTTTATTGCTCGCAATGGACTGCCTCTGAGTGCATCTGGTACGTTCCAAGCACGTCCTTTCTTTGATTGCTCAAAATTGTTTTCCTCTGAGTACAACTTGAACTAATGTACTTAAACCAAGTGGTTATGTTCCAAGCAAACTAAACACCGTTAAGGGTGACCTGCTGCTAATATATCTACCTGGAGTTGTAGGAGAAAATTTTCTTCCTCCTTAACCTGCTCAGGACCGCCGTACGCAGGATTGCGTCCTGCCGGCAGCCCTGCTCTTCTGGGTGGACGCATATACGCGTCCTCCCGCGAGAGCCGAGATTTCCTGTGAACGCGCTGACAGGAACAGAAGGTAAGCGAGTGGATCTCCAGCATGCCAGCGGCGATCGCTCGCTGGCAGGCTGGAGATATGATTTTTTTAACCCCTAACAGGTATTAGACGCTGTTTTGATAACAGCGTCTAATATACCTGCTACCTGGTCCTCTGGTGGTCCCTTTTGTTAGGATCGACCACCAGAGGACACAGGTAGGTCAGTAAAGTCGCACCAAACACTACACTACACTACACCCCCCCCCCCGTCACTTATTAACCCTTTATGAACCCCTGATCACCTATGATCACCCCATATAAACTCCCTGATCACCCCCCTGTCATTGATCACCCCCCTGTCATTGATCACCCCCCCTGTCATTGATCACCCCCCCTGTCATTGATCACCCCCCTGTCAGGCTCCGTTCAGACGTCCGTATGATTTTTACGGATCCACGGATACATGGATCGGATCCGCAAAACACATGCGGACGTCTGAATGGAGCCTTACAGGGGGGTGATCAATGACAGGCGGGTGATCACGCATATACACTCCCTGATCACCCCCTGTCATTGATCACCCCCCTGTCATTGATCACCCCCCCTGTAAGGCTCCATTCAGACGTCCGCATGTGTTTTGCAGATCCGATCCATGTATCCATGGATCTGTAAAAATCATACGGACGTCTGAATGGAGCCTTACAGGGGGTGATCAATGACAGGGGGGTGATCACCCATATACACTCCCTGATCACCCCCTGTCATTGATCACCCCCCTGTAAGGCTCCATTCAGACGTCCGCATGATTTTTACGGATCCATGGATACATGGATCGGATCCGCAAAACACATGCGGACGTCTGAATGGAGCCTTACAGGGGGGTGATCAATGACAGAGGGGTGATCACCCATATACACTCCCTGATCACCCCCTGTGATTGATCACCCCCCTGTAAGGCTCCATTCAGACGTCCGCATGATTTTTACGGATCCATGGATACATGGATCGGATCCGCAAAACACATGCGGACGTCTGAATGGAGCCTTACAGGGGGGTGAACAATGACAGAGGGGTGATCACCCATATACACTCCCTGATCACCCCCTGTCATTGATCACCCCCCTGTAAGGCTCCATTCAGACGTCCGCATGTGTTTTGCGGATCCGATCCATGTATCCATGGATCCGTAAAAATCATACGGACGTCTGAATGGAGCCTTACAGGGGGGGTGATCAGTGACAGGGGGGTGATCACCCTGATCACCCCCTGTCATTGATAACCCCCCTGTAAGGCTCCATTCAGACGTCCGCAAGTGTTTTGCGGATCCGATCCATGGATCCGTAAAAATCATACGGACGTCTGAATGGAGCCTTACCAGGGGGGTGATCAATGACAGGGGGGTGATCATGATCACCCCCCTGTCATTGATCACCCCCCTGTCATTGATCACCCCCCCCCCCCCCTGTAAGGCTCCATTCAGACATTTTTTTGGCCCAAGTTAGCGGAAATTTTTTGTTTGTTTTTGTTTTTTCTTACAAAGTCTCATATTCCACTAACTTGTGTCAAAAAATAAAATCTCACATGAACTCACCATACCCCTCACGGAATCCAAATGCGTAAACATTTTTAGACATTTATATTCCAGACTTCTTCTCATGCTTTAGGGCCCCTAAAAAGCCAGGCAGTATAAATACCCCACATGTGACCCCATTTCGGAAAGAAGACACCCCAAGGTATTCCGTGAGGGGCATATTGAGTCCATGAAAGATTGAAATTTTTGTCCTAAGTTAGCGGAAAGTGAGACTTTGTGAGAAAAAAACAAAAAAAATCAATTTCCGCTAACTTATGCAAAAAATAAAAAATTTCTATGAACTCGCCAGGCCCCTCATTGAATATCTTGGGGTGTCTTCTTTCCAAAGTGGGGTCACATGTGGGGTATTTATACTGCCCTGGCTTTTTAGGGGCCCTAAAGCGTGAGAAGAATTCTGGGATCCAAATGTCTAAAAATGCCCTCCTAAAAGGAATTTGGGCACCTTTGCGCATCTAGGCTGCAAAAAAGTGTCACACATCTGGTATCGCCGTACTCAGGAGAAGTTGGGCACTGTGTTTTGGGGTGTCATTTTACATATACCCATGCTGGGTGAGAAAAACATCTTGGTCAAATGCCAACTTTGTATAAAAAAATGGGAAAAGTTATCTTTTGCCAAGATATTTCTCTCACCCAGCATGGTTATATGTAAAATGACACCCCAAAACACATTCCCCAACTTCTCCTGAGTACGGCGATACCAGATGTGTCACACTTTTTTGCAGCCTAGGTGGGCAAAGGGGCCCACATTCCAAAGAGCACCTTTCAGATTTCACAGGCCATTTTTTACACATTTTGATTGCAAAGTACTTCTTACACATTTGGGCCCCTAAATTGCCAGGGCAGTATAACTACCCCACAAGTGACCCCATTCTGGAAAGAAGACACCCCAAGGTATTCCGTGAGGGTCACGGCGAGTTCCTAGAATTTTTTATTTTTTGTCACAAGTTAGCGGAAAATGATGATTTTTCTTTTTTTTTCTTTTTTCCTTACAAAGTCTCATATTCCACTAACTTGCGACAAAAAATAAAAAATTCTAGGAACTCGCCAGGCCCCTCACGGAATACCTTGGGGTGTCTTCTTTCCAAAATGGGGTCACTTGTGGCGTAGTTATACTGCCCTGGCAATTTAGGGGCCCAAATGTGTGAGAAGTACTTTGCAATCAAAATGTGTAAAAAATGGCCTGCGAAATCCGAAAGGTGCACTTTGGAATGTGTGCCCCTTTGCCCATCTTGGCTGCAAAAAAGTGTCACACATGTGGTATCGCCGTACTCAGGAGAAGTTGGGGAATGTGTTTTGGGGTATCATTTTACATATACCCATGCTGGGTGAGAAAAACATCTTGGTCAAATGTCAACTTTGTATAAAAAAATTGTAAAAGTTGTCTTTTGCCAAGATATTTCTCTCACCCAGCATGGGTATATGTAAAATGACACCCCAAAACACATTCCCCAACTTCTCCTGAGTACGGCGATACCAGATGTGTCACACTTTTTTGCAGCCAAGGTGGGCAAAGGGGCACATATTCCAAAGAGCACCTTTCGGATTTCACCGGTCATTTTTTACACATTTTGATTGCAAAGTTCTTCTCACACATTTGGGCCCCTAAATTGCCAGGGCAGTATAACTACCCCACAAGTGACCCCATTTTGGAAAGAAGACACCCCAAGGTATTCCATGAGGGGCATGGCGAGTTCCTAGAATTTTTATTTTTTGTCGCAAGTTAGTGGAATATGAGACTTTGTAAGAAAAAAATAAAAATAAAAAATCATCATCATTTTCCGCTAACTTGTGACAAAAAATAAAAAGTTCTATGAACTCACTATGCCCAT